>NC_051861.1:34342763-34646513 GCF_015732765.1 Culex quinquefasciatus
CTCTGGTAATTTGATACGTTTTAGTCACACCCTTTTTGAGTGTTGGTTCAAAAGAAGTAGCACAGAAAAAAGCAAGAAAAAAAAAAAGCTTGGAAGTGTCCACTTTCGCTCTCATTTCAATTATCAGATTTTTTCTCCTTAATGAAGTTGCTGTGATGATATTTCATCGTTCCTTTTTTTTGTTTCCAAGAATTTATCCGGCAGTTGGATGGACGTACATTTTTAAGTGGCGAGTTGATGGTGATATTGCTGGAAATGAAAAAAATGGAAGAGCGTTCCAAGCATAAGGAGCTCCCAAATGATAATTATGTTCCGGCCAAATTGGCCAATTAGCGCTGATTCAAGAGGGAACATTTAACGTCGTTTATCCGAAGACAAAGATTTCCGGAGATATCGACACTATAGCTTAATAATTCGGTATACTCGGGAAAACAACTTTATTCAGTGTAAACAGGATGAAAATGAAGCTCGCATGCCTTAAGCCTCAAGTAGATAGCTGGGTAATTTAATCAATTTAATCATTAACATACGAACCACTTTAGATCAATCTCTTTCACTAAGAAGTTCTTTACGAAATCGATCTTTTTTTTTAATTATAATTTTTGTATTTTTAATCCTGCTGAAACTTTTTTGGTGAATTCGGTATACCCAAAGAAGCATCATTAGTTTGTTCATAGAGCAATTCCAGCTCAAATCAGGATTTTTTCTGGTACTTTTGAACCCGACCCTCTCCGATTTCAATGAAACTTTGTGGACATGTTATCCTGGGCCTATATAAGCCATTTTTGTGTACATGGAGCCAATAGTACTCGAAAATAACATTTGAGTAGGGCGTAGTTATTTAAATATTTTTGTATTTTGCAATTTAAAAATTGCTGTATCTCGAAGCCGTTGCATCGTATCAAAAAGTGGTCAAAGACAAACTTGTAGGAAATTGGACGGGCTTTCTGAAAAAATACACTGAAACAAAAATACACGCCAAACCTATGAGATTTTTTATTTTTAAGTCAAAAACTTAAATTTAAAGGTGATGTCACGATTTTTTTTCGTTCAAAATTTTTGAGGAAATAGCCTAAAATGTTACCAAAAGACTGACGAAAAATGCAGGATGGTATGTCTATTCTAAAAAAATACAAAAATCATTTACCAAAACTGTTTTTTTTGAAAAGTGATCTAAACGTCAAAATTTTTAAAAACCAGTAGTGGGAATCGATTCTCCAGACAATTTTACACAAAAGTTTCCGTATTGACCATTGTCCTATGTCCAATCCTTGGAAAGATACAGCGGTTTTAAAAATAAAAATGTTGAAAAACGGGTTTTTTGTGGTTTTTGGCAATTTCTATATGACAGACTTAGTTTTTCAGTCTCGTAAATATTTTTACCGGAAAGCTCGTCCAATTTCCCATAAGTTGACAGCATTTTAATTGGATGTAAGGGCTATAAGCTTAATTGCATTGCTAATAACTGAAAATAGAATTTTTTTTCAGTGTGGTAGAAACCAGGACAGTAAATTTGCTTACGTAAATTTAAAAACAATATAAATCAAAAAGCTTTCAAAGGCAAACTTATGGAAAACTGGCCGACCTTTCCGGTAAAAATATTTACGAGACTGAAAAACCTAGTCTGTCATACAGGAATTGCTGAAAACCACCAAAAAACCCGTTTTTTCAACATTTTTATTTTTAAAACCGCTGTATCTTCACAAGGATTGGACATAGGACAATTGTCAATATGGAGTTTTCTATGTAAAATTGTCTGGAAAATCGATTCCCAGTACTGGTTTTTAAAAAAATATACGTTTAGACCACTTTTCAAAAAAACAGTTTTGGTAAATGATTTTTGTATTTTTTTAGAAGAGACATACCATCCTGCATTTTTCGTCAGTCTTTTGGTAACATTTTAGGCTATTTCCTCAAAAATTTTGAACGAAAAAAAATCGTGACATAACCTTTAAATTTAAGTATTAAACTCAAAAATCAAAAAATCTCATTGATGTGGCGTGTATTTTTGTTTCAGTGTATTTTTTTCAGAAAGCCCGTCCGATTTCCTACAAGTTTGTCTTTGACCACTTTTTGATAATAATTTGGCAGCTGTCCATACAAAAATGATAATTGATAATTAAAAAATCTGTATCTTTTGAAGGAATTTTCCGATCGATTTGGTGTCTTGTGCAAAATTGTAGGTATGGATATGGACTACATTGAAAAAAAATGATACACGGTAAAAAAAATTGTTGATTTTTTATTTAACTTTTTATCACGAAAACTCGATTTACAAAAAACACAATTTTTCATTTTTTTTTATATATGTTTTAGAGGACATTAAATGTCAACTTTTAAGAAATTTCCAGGTTGTGCAAAAAATCATTGACCGAGAGATTTTTTTAATCAATACTAATTTTTTCAAAAAAACGAAATTTTGATCTTAAAATTTTTCAACTTTATTTTTCGATGTTAAATCAAATTTGAAATCAAAAAGTACTTTTGTGAAATTTTGATAAAGTGCACCGTTTTCAAGTTACATGCATATTTAAGTGACTTTTTTGAAAATAGTCGCAGTTTTTCATTTTTTTAAATGAGTTTTTGAATAGCTGAGAAAATTCTCTATATTTTGCTTCTTCGGACTTTGTTTATACAACTTATAGTTGCTGAGATATTGCAATGCAAAGGAAAAACAGGAAAATTGATGTTTTCTAAGTCTCACCCAAACAGCCCACCATTTTTCAATGTCGATATCTCAGCAACTAATGGTCCGATTTTCAATGTTAAAATATGAAACATTTGTGAATTTTTTCGATCTTTTCGAAAACAATATTTTCAAAATTTTCAAATCAAGACTAACATTTCAAAAAGGCCAAACATTCAATATTATGCCCTTTTTTACCCTGTATAATTTTTGTTCCAGTGTAGCCCGTATCCATACCTACAACTTTGCCTAAGACACCAAACTGATTAAAAAAATCCTTCAAAAGATACAGATTTTTGAATTTTCATACATCATTTTTGTATGGACAACTACCAAATTTGTATGGAATTTTATATGGACAAACCAAAAAAAAAAATGGCTTCTTTGGGCATACCGAAGGCACCAAAAAAGTTTCAGCCGGATTAAAAAAAACAAAAAAAAAACGAATGACCGAAAAATGAGTTTGAATGAGTTTGAAAATGTCTTCGTGAGTAAAAAAATACTCATCACATTTGATTTAGAGTGGAGTGGACCCCTAATATGGAGAAACACAAGTGGCGCTTCCTAGCGGAGATGCAACGAAGCTGGAAGCGTTTCGAAACAAAACAAAAGCTTCAACAAACACCAATGGAATACCCGATTCGATTGGTAGTTTGACAGTTCGCTCCATAAGAAATACATTGTTCACTACCAATCGCGTCGGGTACTCCATAATTCCACTCATCTATTTGTGGGATATCACCGACAGTGGTGTAATGTATCCACTGTCTCTCTCTCTCTCTCTCTCTCTCTCTCTCTCTCTCTCTCTCTCTCTCTCTTCTTTTCAAACACAGAACTCCGTAACAGGCCGCCCTTATCGTGCCAACTTGTCACACGTCGCTTTTTGACGTTCCGGAAAAAACACAGCAGTTGGGCATGTGCGTGTGTCAAACGCGTTTTGAGCTGAAATCCCTTTGACCCGTGGTCACACTTGCAGCATTTTTCTGGGAGTGTCAAAATAACAGGATCAGGTTAAAACTTCATTTGTATGAAGAGTGACAACAATGCACGAAGTTTTTTCGATTTTTGTTAAACATCTCAGGACTGAAATCGAATTTTAGGGACCTGTGAAGGTTCCAAACTCAATTTGGGTCAAATTGAAGGTGCGACACGATCGCACAATCACGACGAGGTATTATCTGGTGCGGCCTGCTGTCCAACACACCCCCGGTAACGGGGTATTGAAATTTACCTATTGTGAGTTGTGGCCATGTGTGCGGAAGTGGAAAGTTTAGTCGGTTATGGTGCAGTACGCGTCAAATCCGGCTCAGCTTCAAACAAAGCAACCCCCTTGCCATGAGTGGTGGTAGTGCAGGTTACACGGTGCGGTTTCACTGGATTTGATTTCTGAAAGAGTGGGGTAGCGAAGCTAGTTTTGGCCTTGGTTGCCGAATAAGATGAGTTTTATTACGCAACTCGACATTCTTGAAGTTGATGTCAGGAAACGCTTCAGTTTGGTCAAAGTGTGATAAAGCTGGGCTTCCTGAATTCTCTCGATAGGAGAATTGAATTTTATAGAATTCCCTGCAAATAAATGATCGTTGAAAAACGCATTTTTATTGCATCACCCTATTTGGGAAAGGAATCGCCAACCAAAAAAACAACGAGCCAAATTTGAGCCAAATCGGAGAACTTTTGATCTGGACCCTGCTGGTTTGTCATGGAATCGATAAGGTAAGACGGTTTTTTTTCTAGCTGTCAAAATATTGTACGATCAGTACCTTGCTGGACTCGGTCGTTGGAAACAAACGTCGGCTCAACGACCGACGAAATAGGCGGCGGGCCAGATGCGGGCATAAAAATGTCAAAACCTCTCCCCCTCTCACTTCGTCTCACCATCTAGCTGCAGCTTTGTTGAAAAACAAACGGAGCACGCGTGGTGGCGGCATCGAGCCAGCATTAGGGGTGATCATGTGGTTAAAATGTTTTTTTTTTTTCAAGAAAAATAATATTTTTCCGATCCAATAAAAAATTTGCGAACATGCTCAAACAATTATTCTTAATTTTCAAAAAGTGATTAAAAATCAAAATTTTAATGCATATTTTTTCTATAACTTGAACTTTTTCACTCCAATTGAGAAAACCTTGGTCTATCCACGACCGTTTCCAATGACCGTGAGAAGATGCCAAATCCATAATAGTTAGCACGAAACCCGAATTTGATATGAAGATTTTTATCAAAGTGAAAATTTGACCATTTTTTCGACCAAATTTCACTGGATTTATTTCTGTGGGATTGTTAAGTATGTCACACTAAACTGAAATACCTATTTAGCTAATTTTTTTTTAAATATCTTTGCTTTAAAAGCATAAAATGGTCAAATTTTCACTTTTATAAAAATCTCAATATAAAATCAGGATTTCGCGCTAACTAACTATTTTGACAGCTGGAAAACCCGTCTTACCTCACTAATCTACATACCTTGATATGGTGCAGTGTTTATGCTACAGGCATGACCATCATGACAAAGAGCATCGGCAATTTTAGAACTAGTTCATGACACCCCAACTGTAGCCGTAAAATGGAGTCAAATGACAAATGTTCATTCTATGAGGTCCAAATGAGGCCACTCTACCCTACACAAAAGTGTACCGGAGATTTTCCGATCGAACCGGAAATCAGCAGAAGACGGACCCAAACAACCACACACACACACACAACACGGGAGGAAAACATCGAGTTCTGGGGAAGAAGCGATTGGATCTGGGTTCCCCGTGAACGTGCGTTTAGTCCGGGCACCCGGAACGTGACTCATTTCTATCTATCCTGGGAGGCGCAGGCTGCTGGTGGGACCATGTTTATTCCCGGGGATTTACATATGGAAATTACTTGTGGCGTTACTGTATAATATTGGAAATTGTGTGTCTCGCTCCCGCCAGGTGCATCCAACAGTCACCACAGAAGGGATTTTCCGGGCAAAATCGATCAATTTGATATCATGTTTGTGCGAAAGCGAGAATCAATCATCGCAAACAAATGAAACATTAATTTTGTTCGAAGGCAATTCACCTCACCGTAAATTAAAATTAGTCAGAACTCGTGTCAACGCAACGAAAAATCGAAGAATTCAACAGCAAAGGGCCAAACTCAAACAGACAAGTCGAGGGAAAGAAAAAAGTTAATCACTGGCCGTGTCACGAATCGTGAAGCTGAAAGCGCACGATCGAAAAAAAAGTTTCTGCTGAACAGCAAATTAAAAAGCAATTTATTCGACTTGGTTTTTTTCCGAAGGCGGAACCTAAAACTGTCAGCACATCAATGAGGTGAAAATTGTGAGAACGAGAGAAAAAATTGTCCAACAGTAATCAATATTTTAATTGGATGAAGGAACAGCAGAGAAAAAAGTTGAAGCTTCCAATTTCATCGTGGGAAAACCGAGCTGGAAATGGTGTCAAATCAAAGAGGAAGTAGTAATAAAATTTGAAGAGAATAATTAAGTTTAAGGAAAACGCTCACATCAAGAGAAATTCACAGAAAAATGAAGCATATTTCATGCTCAGAAATCGACGGTTATTAGTAGATTACTCAGAAGAGCGAAACCAAATCCAGAAAAAAAACGAATCAAATCGAAATCCTATCGACTGTGCACGCCCCCTTCTAATTGACCGCTGGGAACCATTCATCTTGGCTTCACCGGAGAATACTCGACAACATCTCGCTTCGCTGTCCCGGCCCATCAGGGGACCCATTCATCAGGCCAACCATACCCGAAGAAAGTAAACCAGGACTTTTTGCGAACATATCGCGGTGAGAGCCAATTTCGACGTAGGGTAAGGTGACAATTACTGACATGTCTTCAATTGTCTTCAATTGTCTTCAACTGTCTTCATTTGTCTTCAATTCACTTCAATTCTCTTCAATTGTCTTTAATTGTCTTAAAATGTCTTCAATTGTCTTCATTTGTCTTCAATTGTCTTCATTTGTTTTCGATTGACTTCAATTGTCTTCAAATGTCTTCATTTCGCTTCAATTGTCTTCAATTGTCTTCAACTGTCTCCAATTGTCTTCAATTGACTTCAATTGTCTTCAACTGTCTCCAATTGTCTCCAATTGTCTTCAATTGACTTCAATTGTCTTCAACTGTCTTCAATTGTCTTCATTTGTTTTCGATTGACTCCAATTGTCTTCAAATGTCTTCAATTTTCCTAAGCTGTCTTTAATTGTCTTCAATTGACTTCAATTGTTATCAACTGTCAATTGTGTTCAAATGCCTTTAATTGCCTTCAATTGTCTTCAATAGTCTTCCATTGTCTTTAATTGTCTTAAACTGTCTTCAATTGTCTTCAATTGACATCAATTCTCTTCAATTGGCTTTAATTATTTTCAATTGCCTTCAATTGTCTTCATTTGTCTTCAATTCTCTTCTCTCTCTTCAATTGTCTTAAGCTGTTTTCAACTGTCTTAAGCTGTCTACAACTGTCTTCAATTCACTTCAATTGTCTTCAATCGTCTTCAATTGTCTTCAATTCTCTTCAATTGTTTTCAATTGTCTTAAGCTATCTTCAACTGATTTCAACTGTCTTCAACTGTCTTCAACTGTCTTTAATTGTCTTAAACATTCTTCAGTTGTTTTCAACTATTTTCAATTGTCTTCAACTGTCTTAAACTGTCTTAAACTGTCTTCAATTGTCTTAAACTTTCTTCAATTGTCTTCAATTGTTTTCAACTGTCTCCCATTGGCTTCAACTTTCTTCAATTGTCTTCAACTGTCTTCATTTGTCTTCATTTGTCTTCAATTGTCTTCAACTGTCTCCAATTGTCTTAAACTGTCTTCAATTGTCTTCAACTGTCTTCAACTGTCTTAAACTGTCTTAAACTGTCTTCAATTGTCTTCAACTGTCTTCATTTGTCTTAAACTGTCTTCAATTTTCTTCAATTGATTTCAATTGCCTTCAATTGTCTTCAACTGTATCCAATTGTCTTCAATTGTCTTAAATTTTCTTCAATTGTCTTGAACTATCTTCAACTGTCTACAACTGTCTTCAAATGTTTTCAATTGTCTTCAATTGTCTTGAATTGTCTTCAATTGTCTGCAACTGTCTCCAATTGTATTCAACTATATTAAACTGTCTTCAACTGTCTCAAACTGTCTTCAATTGCCTTCAACTGCCTTAAACTGTATTAAATTTTCTTAAACTGTATTCAATTGTCTTCAATTGTCTTCAACTGTCTCCAATTGTCTTCAACTGCCTGCAACTGTCTTAAATTGTCTTCAATTGTCTTAAACTTTTTTCAATTGTTTTCGACTGTCTTCAATTGTCTTCAACTGTCTTAAACTGTCTTCAATGTCTTGAATTGTCTTCGATTGACTTCAATTGTCTTCAATTGTATCCAATTGTCTTCAACTCTCTCCAATTGTCTTCAACTGTCTTCAACTGTCTTCAACTGTATTAAATTGTCTTCAAATGTCTTCAACTCTCTCCAATTGTCTTCAACTGTCTTCAACTGTCTTCAACTGTCTTCAACTGTCTTCAACTGTCTTCAACTGTCTTCAACTGTATTAAATTGTCTTCAATTGTTTTCAACTGTCTTCAACACTTTTAATTTACCTTCAATTTTCTTCAATTGTCTAAAAATGTCTTCAAATGTCTTAGACAGTCTCCAATTGCCATTGATTTCGTTCAAAACTTCGACATTCACCCTGCCACATTCTCCTTCATTCATAACGCCTTACGAAAAAAGCCTCATCAATTTTCCGATACTACGCTGCAACACCGGCAAAGTTGAGCTCTGGAAGGGTGGGCCGGACCACCGCGGCTGTTTGTCTGGGTTCCGGATAATGGGCGGCGCACAAGTTGATAAATATTCGACCGTGTCTCGATTGTGCCCAAGTCCCGACGGACATTTTTTTGTTCGCCTTCCTGTTGATATCCCGAGCACGTACTCCGTTCATCGACATGAATAAGGAAGGATGAATGGATTTCCTAGGATGTATGTGGTTGTGTGTGTGTTTAATGATATGAATCCAAAACGGCTAATCAGCAGTTTCTGGTGAAAGTGGGTGAAACTTGGAGGGGGAAATGTTGATTTGGAAAAGAATAACAGTTTATTTTTTATTGTTAATGAAATCAGGATGAAATTTGCAGATGAATGAAAATATTCAAAATAGTGCAAGTCCTTGAGAACAATTATATTTACCTCCTCAAAACAAAACAATGAGCATCACAATTTTCTGTTCCAGTTTTGAGCAGTTATAATCTTGTCCGGAGCAAACAACAGCCCTGGCAAACAAGCAAGCACAATGCACTTCCTCACTGACCTCATAGTTTGTTCTTCTAGCTGGCAACCCTGCCACGGCCAGGACTAACTTTCCAGATACCAACATTCAGTGCGGAAATTCTGTGTATTGCGAAGAAAACAAAAATTTAATTAAACCTCAGTCAGAGGCGAAACGGGTGAATATTTAATTTCCACCGGAAAAAAAAACCTGCTCCAGTTGATTGCGCTGTCTCCAGGAAAAAAAAGTGCTTTCTTTTTCCTCGTCAACACTGTGCAGAGCAAATAATGCATTAGTCGGCAGTTTGTTATAATTCTGGAAAGGGACTTCGCTTTTGGTGACATTCTTGGAGCAGAAAACGGAACGTGATTTTAGGTCCGGGATTGCTGGTTTTTGGGCTTACTTTGTAAGGGTGTCACACAACACGAAATGGTAGAGTTAGTGCTAACTTTTCGTTGCGATTTTAGTTTTTTTAAGCATTGCAATAGACCAAATAACAATTGATTAGTAAGCAAATAAAATTTTGAACCCATTTTCTGTTATTCATGTCCAATTTTTTATTTTTTCTTTTGATAATTGATTATTGAACCTTATTTGGCAACGAAAAATTTGCAGTATTTGGAAATTTTAAACGAGACTGAAAATTCAAGTCTGTCATGAGCAACTCTCTAAGAAATTTTTTTTAAGGATTTTTTTTTGTATTTTTTAATCCGGCTGAAACTATTTTGCTGCCTTTGGTCTGCCCAAAGAAGCCATTTTGCATCATTGGTTTGTCCATATAATGTATGACAAAAGGTCGAAAGACATAAGGTCGAATGTACAAAAGTTCGAATGCCAAAAGGTCGAATGGACAAATTGTTGAATGGACAAAAGGTCGAACTTAAAAAAAAAACATTTTAACAAACAAAACTTTTGATTTGAGCCTAAATACACAAATAATGATAAGGTGATTTCTAGATTAAATTTTCAAAACAACCTATCCCTCATGGGTTTCCTATGCAGATAGGGCTTTTTGATAATTTAATCGAGATTTGAATTTTTTCTTTAATTTCACTTCTATATTCTTAAAAAATTAAAGGTGGTCTTCTGAATAAAAACTTACCCCGGATTGTTGGAGGCTTTTTGAAAAAAGGGGGGGGGGTAGAGGGGGTTTTTCGTTAAAAATATAAATAAATACAATTGTTTTTTTTTATTTATATAGCTATGTTTCTGAAGTCAGATTTTTCTTAGGATCTATTGTGACCATGAAAGATAGATTGTAAACGGATAGAAAACTTGCAACAATATTTAAAAAAAAGCAAGACTTTTTCATTTTTCGAAATTATTTAAATTTTAGTTTGAAAAAAAGTCTTTAAAATATTCCAAAAATTTGTATAAATAAAATAAAAAAGTTTCAATTTTTTTTAAGAAGCAGATTTAAAAAAAAAGAACCAAATATTTTTGAAAGAATGGAAAAATTCAAAAATAAAATAAAAGCTTAAGAAATATTTTAGAAGTGGAGCTTTTTTTTGAAGAACTGCTCATATTTAATGGAAAAACTCACAAAAACATTACGGCAGTCAAGAGTAAGTTGTTTTTAAAAATAAAAATAAACTTCCAAAATAGAAAGAATGAAAAAACTCACAACAATATTACGACATACAACAAAATTTTGTTTTTAAAAATAAAATAAAGGCTTCGAAAATATTTTGGAAGTCAACCTTTTTTTGGAAGAACAGTTCATGTTTGAAAGAATGGAAATTTACAAAAATATTTTGACAATCATAAATTGATTGTTTTTAAAAATACAAAAAAAAAACTTTCAAAAAATTTTATAAGTCGAACTTTTGTTTTAAGGAACTGCTTATGTTTGAAAGAAGAGAAAAACTCACAAAAATATTTTGACAATCAAGAATTTGTTGTTTTTAACAATAAAAACAAACTTCCAAATTATTTTATAAGTCGAACTATTGTTTTAAGGAACTGCTCATGTTAGAAAGAAGAGAAAAACTCAAAAAAATATTTTGACAATCAAGATTTTTTTGTTTTTAACAATAAAAATAAACTTCCACAATATTGTATAAGTGAATTTTTGTTTTCAGGAACTGATCATGTTTGAAAGAAAGAAAAATCTCACCAAAATATTACGACAATCAAGAATTGGTTATTTTTAAAAATAAAAATTAACTTCCAACATTTTTTAGAAGCCGAACTTTTTTTTTCAAAGATCTGCTCATGTTTGGAAGAATGGAAATCTTCTCAAAAAATGGTTTGGAAATTATTCTGCTTATTTAAAATAAAAAAGATCATTAGTAAAAGGATGGATAAACCAAGGATTAACTCACAGAAAAAAATCAGACTTGTTTGCAAGAATTTTTTTTTGTCAAGATTTTGTATAAGTTTATAATTTAAATTATTAGTTTCATTTTTTCACATTCGACCTTTTGTCCTTTTAACGTTTTGTCCATTTGACCTCTTGTTCACTTTCGACCTTTTTTTCACTTTCGACCTTTTGTCCATTCGACCTTTTGTCCATTCGACCTTATGTCTTTCGACCTTTTGTCGCACATCCATAATTTTCCATACAAATTTGGCAGCTGTCCATACAAAAATGATGTCGAAATCTCAGCAACTAATGGTCTGATTTACAATTTAAAAATGTGAAAAATTCGTGAAATTTTCCGATCTTTTCGAAAACAATATTTTCAAAAAATTAGACAACACTAACATTTCAAAAGGGCGTTACATTGAATGTTTAGTCCACTTTAAGTTTTTCATGTTTGTCTTTGACCACTTTTTGGAACGATGCAACGGCTTCGAGATACAGTAATTTTTAAATAACATAATACAAAAATATTTAAATAACTCCCGTCCATCGCAAATGATATTTTCGAGTACAATTGGATCCATATACACAAATATGGCTTATATAGGGCTAGGATAACATGTCCACAAAGTTTCATTGAAATCGGAGTGCAAAAGAACTACAAAAATTCCCGATTTGAGCTGGAATTGCTCTCTAACAATCTAAATATTCCAAATGTTCTATTATTTATTTGCATTTAAAAGCATGGAAGCTTTACAATTTTAAAATCACGATAATATGGTTAGAAAAGTTTGTCCGAAGAATGATTACTTTAACAAATGCCAAGAATTTATTAGTTGAAAAAGGAGTCAACTTGATAATAGTTGATTTTGTTAGTTGCAGAGTTGAATATTTATTTAATTTTAAATTAAACAAGATTTTCAAGTTATCATAAATGGTAGACGACTAAAAACACTGAGGCAATGAACGAATACCATCAGCGATTAAAAACTAACCCTCGAAAAAGTTTCATTAAAAATCTTAAAAGTTCCAGAAAAAAAATCAGATGAAGTTGGCAGATGTAAAACCAAAAATTTTAAGCATGATTCTAGAGTTTATTTTGACTAGGTGAATACAATTATTGTGTACACTGTTTTGTGTTTCATAATTTACGAATAAAAATACATTCTCTGAAATCTAAAATCATGTCATCTCAGTTTACTTTTCTTAGTGTCAGCATTTTATATTCTGTGTCAAATGAAGTTCAATTTTTTAACTTAGGGCTCCACCCTGTCCACCAGTTTTTCTGCCTTGTGGAATTCCGATGACAAGAAAACTTGAATTACGACTGCAACCCGACAACAACACTGCACCTGCTTCTTTCTTTCTTCGGTTTGCCAACTGTGGCTGTCAGATTTGAATGTCCCAGAAATGCCCTATTCAGCAAAAAAAAAAACGCACTCACCACAATGTTGTTCAACGTCAGCTTCAGATCGGCCCTGGGCCGTGACGGCGGCGAGCTGCAGTTGGCCCGCAGGACATCCCCGGGCTCGTACCGGCTGTGTTCCGTCCACAGGGTCGGCCCGCTGTCAGGTAGTTCTGGAAATAAGAGGGAGGGTAAATAACGAATGCAAATGATTTAATCCGGATGTCTTTTCTTTTTTGGGGATTGGTTTTAGACGGAAATGCTACTAATGGGCAACCCCTTACCCCTTTTCTTCGTCATCTAACCCTTAACTTTAATCCAATGATCCCCTTTGCTGTAGCAAATAAATAAATTCAATTCAAATAACAAGATTAAACTCCAACTCGAGACCTGCAGAACTGTTGCCGAAAACTGGCAACAGATTTCTTGCATCTTTTTGCCCCCTCCCCTCTTCAGCACCGAGAGCAGGACTCACTCAACCGAAATTCAATTTAAGCTCGTACATCTGCATTTTCTGTGAAGAATCCACCCTTTCTACTCTCGGCGAAGAAGCAAAACCACAAAACGATAAAATACAGTTTTCCCCCTCCTGACCCAGACTGACACCCAAGTGGTCTCCTCGGTAGCTTTGTAGGTGCGGCTGCTGCTGGTCCCGTGGACCCAGAACACCCCTAACCAGCAGGAGCAACGGCCAAGGACGATTCTGGTAGTCCCTGGTCGGAGATCGGTTCGGGGTGACCTAATGCTGCCTTACCTGGACTGGGTGAGGTTTTGAGAGTACAGTGGAGGGCGAAAAATTTTCACTGAATTGGGAATTGGGAAGTGGGAATTGGAAATTGGGAATTGGGAATTGGAAATAGGGAATAGAGAATAGGAAATTAGGAATTAGGAATTGGAAATTGGTAATTGGGAATTGGGAATTGGAAATTGAAAATTGGGAATAGGGGTGGAAATAGGGAATTGGGAATAGGAAATAGGGGATTGGGAATTGAGAAATGAGAATTGGGACTTGGGAATAGGGAATAGGGAATAGGGAATAGGGAATAGGGAATAGGGAATAGGGAATAGGGAATAGGGAATAGGGAATAGGGAATAGGGAATAGGGAATAGGGAATAGGGAATAGGGAATAGGGAATAGGGAATAGGGAATAGGGAATAGGGAATAGGGAATAGGGAATAGGGAATAGGGAATAGGGAATAGGGAATAGGGAATAGGGAATAGGAAATAGGGAATAGGGAATAGGGAATAGGGAATAGGGAATAGGGAATAGGGAATAGGGAATAGGGAATAGGGAATAGGGAATAGGGAATAGGGAATAGGGAATAGGGAATAGGGTATAGGGAATAGGGAATAGGGAATAGGGAATAGGGAATAGGGAATAGGGAATAGGGAATAGGGAATAGGGAATAGGGAATAGGGAATAGGGAATAGGGAATAGGGAATAGGGAATTGGGAATAGGGAATTGGGAATTGGGAATTGGGAATTGGGAAATGAGAATTGGGAATAGGGAATAGGGAATAGGGAATAGGGAATAGGGAATAGGGAATAGGGAACAAGGAATAAGGAATAGGGAATAGGGAATAGGGAATAGGGAATTGGGAATTGGGAATTGGAAATAGGGAATAGGGAATAGGGAATTGGGAATTGAGCATTATGAATTGGGAATTAAGAATTGAGAATTGGGAATAGGGAATTAGGAATAGGGAATAGGGAATAGGGAATAAGGAATAGGGAATTGGGAATAGGGGTGGAAATAGGGAATAGGGAATAGGGAATAGGGAATAGGGAATAGGGAATAGGGAATAGGGAATAGGGAATAGGGAATAGGGAATAGGGAATAGGGAATAGGGAATAGGGAATAGGGAATAGGGAATAGGGAATAGGGAATAGGGAATAGGGAATAGGGAATAGGGAATAGGGAATAGGGAATAGGGAATAGGGAATAGGAAATAGGGAATAAGGAATAGGGAATAGGGAATAGGGAATAGGGAATAGGGAATAGCGAATAGGGAATAGGGAATAGGGAATAGGGAATTGGGAATTGGGAATTGGAAATAGGGAATAGGGAATAGGGAATAGGGAATAGGGAATAGGGAATAGGGAATAGGGAATAGGGAATAGGAAATAGGGACTAGGGAACTGGGAACTGGGAACTGGGAACTGGGAATTGGGAATTGGGAATTGGGATTTGGGAATTGGGAATTGGGAATTGAGAATTGGGAATTGGGAATTGGGAATTGGGATTTGGGAATTGGGAATTGAGAATTGAGAATTGAGAATTGGGAATTGGGAATTGGGAAATGGGAATTAGGAATTGGGAATTGGGAATTGGGATTTTTTTAGAAGATTTGAAACATTTTAAAGACATACAAATCATTACGCTCCACACTGCTTCTGGTTGGCACTATCGCTAGCCGTTTTATTTTGGGGGCAAGTACCAAAAGTGATCAAGCATCACACTTACATAACCCTCATTTTGGAGCATCAACGAAAAGAAAGAAGAGTAAAACGTGGTCTGGAAACCCCCTCAACCCTTGGCATTTTTCCACAGCAACTTGCTACCGAATAACTAGGTGCAGGTTTGGAAAAACCACCTCAGGAAAAAAATGGAAAAGGGGTTTGGTTTGAATAAGCTCATGTGGTTGTTGCATCAGCCTGGTTTTGGACTTTGGACTGTAGGAGCTTTCCGATTTATGACACAAAATTTGACTCTGAAGGTTTGCTCTTCTTTTTTCGGGGTAGAGAAAGGAATCAATATCCTTTTTATGCAATGGGGAGGGGTTGGGAAATGGCTGCAGCAAGTGATTTGCAGGTTGCGGTGAAAGCGATTTAACGGTTGAATGTTACGAGACATGTAAAGTACGAGCTTGGGATTGGTTGATTCCATTCAAAGAATTATTCTGTTTGATTAAAATCGACGAATCGATAACAATTTAACTGCGCTGACATTCTCAACACTATTATTTAATGTTTACATGGTACACAACACACAGAACAACGAGAAAACTTTGTTTATTTTTAGAAGCCCTCTTAGAAAGGTTCAGCCATAGCAGTACCACAAAATAATCAAATAAAAACACACGTTTGTGTGTTGTGTCCACAACAATGAAAAACAATTACATAAATCCACAAACTTCCAAACCAAAGTTGTGTAAACATTACCATACTCACCCAAGTTGATCGCAAAACCAACCAAAGTATGATCAAATTGAAAAGAAATGACAACCAAACTAAATTGAAGATTTCAATGAAAATTAACTTTAAAAAATTTAAAACAGCAATTAAATTTAAATATGCCCATTTCAAATGTTACCAAACACCAGAAAAGTACACAAAACCCCGTTTGCAAAAAACTTCCTGCACTTCCTTTCTCTTTCTCAGCGATTGTGATCCAAGCAGGCACGCACCACCCGTGACTCTCTTTTGTGTAAGGGGACCAAAGGCGTCTCCGTCCTGGATGCTGTATTTTCCGGCAGCTTGGGCAAGGAGCAACCTCTTCCCCGTATTTATGACCGTGCTTAACAAGTGCCCACTGTGTATTAGGATGGCTCGACATGATCGATTTTCCAGAACCAAGTTTTTTCGGTCCCTTTTGGGTCCCTGAACAACCCCCCAAAATTTGGGAGCGATTGGTTCAGCCCACACTTTGCGCAAAGCGATTCAATTTTGTATGGGATTTAGTATGGGAAAACCAACTTTTTTGTATTTTGATTTTTATAATTTTCAGGTTTCACTGAATTTAAAAACCAATACCGTAGGAGTGTAGCCCTGATTGTCCTCTAAAACTTTCCCGAAGAAAGTATAGTCCTATCTCTCTTCTGAAAAAAGATATAGCGATTTCAAAAGTTCTATTGGAAAATAAGTTGAGAAAATTATATTTCCTGACAACACTGGCAGTACATTTACGTAACATGAGTACGACATTTGTTTCTAACTCGTATCAAGTGCATCCTAGGTAAATGGTGTCTTCTGGAAAGTTGTTGTATATACGCAAGGATATCTTTTAAAAATATTGACGTACAGGGTGACACCACTACAGGGTGTCAAACCAACCCTAACTTTTTCTGTTGGCCATTTAGAGGATTGGTGTATTCGGCAAAGTTGTTGAGAAAGTTATTCAACGTAACTTTTTATCATTAGGGGAACAGGGTGACACCACTACAGGGTGCCAACTCAATCCTAACTTTTTCTGTTGGCTATTTGGAGCATTGATGTGTTCGGCAAAGTTGTAGAAAAACTTATTTTATGTGTCCTCCAACAATGAGTGACGTAGTGACACCACAACAGGAGGGAGGGGGAGGTTACTCAACACAACAAATTCTCAAGATGGTCTTTTAAAATATTGACTTTTGCAGCAAAAGTGCAAAGAAGCTTATTTCATGACATTCGGTTAAGAGGATTACACGACAACCGGGTGTGATTTCATAACTAGGTCGAGCTAATGATCTAATCTCCAGATATATGTTTTAAAAATATATGTGTCTGTAATCAACATGACTTCTAATCTCCAATCTATCATAAGCATAACAAATCAGAAGTTTTTGTTAAATTCATGTATTGGTATCGAACATAAGTTGATCTTGAGTGAAAATTTTGAAAAATGTTTTTTATGGTTTTATGTATGACGTTGTTTTGCCGGTTAAAAATCCCAGTTCTAAGTGTGCTTTTTACTTGGCAAACATTGCTAACCGAGTTTCAATATATTTTTTCTAATGAATTCATTCAACCCGGTATTTTTTAATTACCCTATCCCTAAAGAATTGTAATTTGAAATAGAGTATCTCAACAACCTCTAAAATTTTAATATGTGAATTTTGTGTTAATCAATTAATTGTGCTCAGAATTACTTAAATTATGATCGAATGATTAATTGAATATTATTGAAAGGAAAAAAACGCAGATTAAGTGAGATCTTTTGATACTCCTTTATGCAAATCGAGGGAACCGCAATTGAAATGATTTTATAAAAAAGATGTTTAATCAATAACACTTATATTCCTGGCTCAAAGTTGGAAATGCTTCTTAAAAGTACATTAAGTCGGGAATAATGTACGCTACAATACTTTTCGATAATAATTTAATAACATAAAAAAACAAACATTTGTCTAAAAAATAGCTCATTCTGCTATCTAAAATTATTTCAAGAAAATCCAATAACAGAGGACAAAAATATTCTCGATAGCTCAACTTGGTATTGGCGAGATAAATTTATTGGCAACGATTATAAAAAATAAAACAATACTTAAAATAGTCCAAATAGTGATCTTAGAAAAAACTTCAATAACTTTACTTAAGTTTGAAAGTACCCCTAAGTGAAGTTCTAGCAATATTAAAAAAAGCAATAGCAATAAAATATTTCGCTACACGCAATTAGAAAATTTTCGAACAATTTATTGGTTACCTTGGGCGGGATATCTATAATTGAATAATCCGTTCGCAATTTATTTTATGACCGGAATAATGTCCTTGATAAAATTACTCAAAATTATCCCATAGTTCTAGCCATATAAAGGTGGTAGATGGTGTCTTTCACTTTTGGAGCAATGACTGTCAATGATGGTTCTGAATTCAGGGTCCAGAAATAGCAAATTGAAATGAAAAAAAAAAATCAATTGTGTAAAATGCTTCTACAAACAAAACAAAGCAAACCATTTTTTTATTGAAACATTCTGAATCAAGATTTGAATGTTTTTCTAAAACAAACATGGCCTCCAAACGATCGGAATGATGCCTTTCAGAGCCCTAAGCAAAATAAAAAGTTATAACAAATTGTATTTTTTTAAAGTTTGGCTTGAATTTTTAAATTTGTTTTTACCCTCCATTGATCATTGCCAAGGTAGAACAAACATTAGGGGCATATCTATAAATTTAGTATATCTGGCTTTTTTTAAATATTTACAAACATGCCAAAAATGGAAAAATGGAAAACAAATTGTTTAGTTTAAAAGTTGTGGGCTGCAAAAAAAAACACTATTTCCAAAAGATTATAAAATTTGCTCAAATGCAGTGTTGGTATTATCGCGCTCTCGCGAGAAAATTTTCTCTCTCTCGAGTTCTCGTCGCGAGTCTCGAGCTGCCGAGAGAAACTCACCGATTGCCCGTGCTCTCCTCCGCTCGCGAACGGGCTTTCTCGCGAGCCAGAATTGCCCGTTCGCGAGAAGTTGGACGTGTTAGAAACGAATAAAAAACAACACAGCGATTGAAGTTACACTTCTATACCATCGCCTGGTTCGTATTCATAAGCCTGATACACAAATTGCTAGCTTGGGACAAACGTCTAGCACGAGGCGCTCGCGAGCGCTCGCGGCGAGAGCGAGAACGCGAACGAAAAGGCGAGCGCGAGCGAGAAGAGAAAAGTACTACAAGTTCTCTCCCTCGTTCGCGAGCGAGAAATGCTTTCCTTCTTCTCGCTCGAATTCCAACAATGCTCAAATGTGTAATCGAATAAAAAAAAGGGCAGTGTTTAAACTGTTGAAACTTATAATTACATCAAAAATTTGGAATCATTTTGAAAAATTATCAAGCTCCTGATTTTCGAAGGCAATTTTGAAGGGAAGATGAATACAAAACTTTGATTTTTTTATTTCAAATATAAATGTCATAATGTTCTACAAACTTTTAAAGCTAAATAAAAATAAAAATATTCATGAAAAATTTGCTAGAATCCTTCACGAGTTATTCATTGAGTTGGAACATTTTAATACAACTTGTTTCAAGTGCATTTCAAATCATACATTTTTTTCGGCATGTTGTAAAACTACTTGTTTTGATAAAATCAATGTGGGTGACATTGGATCTCTTTCCAAACATCCCAAAAATTCCATTTAGTTTTAAAAGTCGTGTGGGTTCCTCGTTCCTGTTTTGCCCCTAAGCGAACAATGTGTGTTTCAGCGTATTGGCTGTAGTTCCAAAATAAAAGAAGAAACCCCCAATGTTTTTACATATTTGGAAGGATAATTGATTTTCCTACAAATAAATTTTATATAGACTGAACAATACTGTACCTGTGCTTCTCCTGGGGGTAATTCTCTACCAACTCACACGAAATCGAGAATAGTTAACCCGACCCCTCTTCTCATGACGGAGGGACGGTACGACCCCTTCCATTTTAGAACATGCTAAAAAAGTGGTGTTTTTCAATAATTTGCAGCCTGAAACGGTGATGAGATTTAGAACAAAAAAATTCGTGTTTTTTTTCTTAATTTGCAGAGTTATTTTTTGCTGTGTATTAAATTACCCCTGAATGAAAAAAGTAGTGTGAAGGGACAACTTCGTAAAACTGGAATTTTAACCCTCTCACGCCCATGGTTACTCCAGAGCACCAAAACTTTGAACTCAAATATCTCGGAACTGACACAACTTTTCATGATGCTTTAAGTTGCAGGTGTTCATGTAGAATGTATACTAACATCTCCCCAAATTTCATCAAATTTGGTTAAGCACAAGCAAAGTTACAGTGTGAAATGTAAACAAAAATGGGCCAATTTTAGGAAATAAATAAGACCTGTTTTCGAAAGCCCGTAAAAATACCAAACACAAAATTTTATGAAACAAAAATGTTTTGCTATCATTTGAACCTTGGACAAGAACCCTGTGAATAACATTGTGAGTTTGGACCGGTTTTAAGTGTTTTTCAACCTTTTTCATTTGGTGCACCAGAGCACCACCTAGGCATATGAGCAACTAAATATTCAGGAGCACTTTTTTCTAAATTACAGAAATAGCTTATTTTTATCAAAACAAAAGTTTATAAACGTTTTGACTATTCATAAACAAGACAAAACATTGTTATTAGACCGATAATTTTATTATTTTCCTCATTTTTCATGAAAATGGTTGTTTGTGGGTTTTGAATGAGCCAATCAAAGAAACCTGAAAATGCAGAGATTTTAGAATTTGTAGTTAATACTTCAGAAATATGGTCTTACAGCAAAGAATAAGTAGTTTTTAACACATTTCGAAGCGTTTTCAAACAAATGAACCAATAGATTTGAAGAAAACGAGATTTTGTGGTAAAAAAAAAGTTGCTCATCTTCCTGATGGTGCTCTGGTGCACCACTTCAAATTCTACTTTTTTGCCTTTGTGGGTCAAAGTAAAGTATTTCCTGCATTATTGTACCAAAATTAAGCCATTTACTATTTTTACGATAAGCAAACAGCTCTGGGCGTTAGAGGGTTAAAAGGCACTCTAAGATAATCGCCACTGTTTTGCCAGCATATATTATTTTTATTTTGCTCTTCTACACATTATCAAAAATTGAAAAACGAATCTTATGCGCCATGAATTGAACGAATTAGTTGAAATTTGAGTTTTTGCCAGCCATTTCTTTGCGTGACGGGACAAAAAAGGAGCAGATTTATGAAAAAACTCATCTCCCATTCAATGGCTTGCAGTCCTTATTTGGTCAATATTTTTGGCGTTTGAGGTAAGAAAACGTATTCAAAGAACATAGTAATTTTTAAATCATAAAAATTAAATTTTTAATTTAAAAAACCGTAATGAAAATTGAATCAAGTGACTTTTTAGTGTAGCTTCGCTAAGAATCGGTCTAATGTTGAATTGACAAATTTATACCTTTCAATTCAATTCAATTGGTGTTTATTAGAATTCTGCTCCAGGATGTTACATTTTTTTAGATTTGGAGAACCTTTCAACTGAGATCAATTCATAAGCCTTTACAGGGAGGGTACATGTTTCTAAGTTTAAATTTTGCTAGCTGCGTGCTCTTTTAGGGAAAATAAATTTTGATAAAAAAACCCTAGATCTATGATTTATACCTTTCTTTGCATCATTTTTGTTTCATTTGATCTAATTTCATTTTGAGATTAGGCTTACTTTTAAAAAAAAGTCATTCAAACAAGTTTCATCAAACTTCACTAAATTTTGGGATAATTATGCTCAATTATCAGATAATTTTCTCCTTAGTTGACTTACTAAATCCATTTAATACCAGTAAACTCTGTTCCTCACTTTGAATTAATCAGCTAGTGCGTCCATCCTGAGATTTCCCGGGACAGAATGACCGGTAAATTTTGAAAAACTGAGAATTCCCGAATCCGGGAAAATTTTATATTTTGTTCCGGTTTTCCGAAAATTGAAAAAATACATATTTTGGTCAGGAAATTCAGATTTGGTTGTGAAAATAGTGGAACAGTTGAATACTGAGTAATTGATTAGTTTTTTTTTATAGCGTTCAAAATGTTATTGAGACAGCGTGAATTTTACTTTTAATGGAAAATTGTAGAAATTTTAGAGTACAAATTAAAAAAATGTTTATTTTTTATGTAATTTTATGCATTGTGAAAATGTAAGGTTATAATTTAAGATAAATAATGTTAATTAAATTCAAAATAAATTTTCATAGTTTACCATTTTTTCTTCGGTGCAATCATCTTCTGTAAATTGGGACAAATGTATCGTTTTGGGAAAAATGTTGAATCCACATTTTTGCACAGTGTTTTGATATTTCTGATTGATTTGGTAAAAATTTAACATAGGGACCATCCATAAACCACGTGGACACGTTTTTGGGAATCTGTTATCCACCCCCTCGTGAACAATTGTCCATACAAAAAAAAACTTTTTTGTATGGATCGTGGACAATCGCCATACCCCTCCCCCCCTCTCCTAAAGTGTCCACGTGGTTTATGGATGGTCCCATAACAACAAAACAAAAAAAACTAGTGCACAAAAAAATGCTGAAAAATTTACTATTCCAACTTATATTGAAGTTCTGATTTGCACCAAAAGGCGGACTTAAGTGAAGATAAACGATATTATTAAAAATATAAGTTTAAAAAACAACCAAAATTCTAAACTTAGCAAAAATGTAGCTATGACTGGATGTAATTTTCATTGTTTCTTTTTTTCTTTTTCTCATATCTTATAAAATACATATTTTGTACAAGCTTCTATTTACTTATTTAATCTGAAACACATTTTATAAAGAATTGCAGTTGATTCAATATCTTAAGCATAACAAAGTACATTAACAATACCAACTGCTTTCCCCTTTAAGATTGTAGTCTAGACTCTCATTAGTTCATGACAATAAACTTATTTTATGATTTTAAGGTTTTAAAACATATGTACAAAAAAAAAGTTTAAGTGGCAATTTAAAAAATAACCTGGGATTCCGGGATGTAAATTTATGTTGCCCGTTTTCCAGGAAATCCTATTTGCTGGTGGAAGGAGGTTCAGCTTGGACTTATGACGGAACACGAGTTAAGCTAAAACATCGAAATAAATTTATGTAGCTTGGAGAAAATAAAATTAATATCTATGCACTTTTGCTGCAAAAGTCAATATTTTAAAAGACCATCTTGAGAATTTGTTGTGTTGAGTAACCTCCCCCCTCCCTCCTGTTGTGGTGTCACTACGTCACTCATTGTTGGAGGACACATAAAATAAGTTTTTCTACAACTTTGCCGAACACATCAATGCTCCAAATAGCCAACAGAAAAAGTTAGGATTGAGTTGGCACCCTGTAGTGGTGTCACCCTGTTCCCCCTAATGATAAAAAGTTACGTTGAATAACTTTCTCAACAACTTTGCCGAATACACCAATCCTCTAAATGGCCAACAGAAAAAGTTAGGGTTGGTTTGACACCCTGTAGTGGTGTCACCCTGTACGTCAATATTTTTAAAAGATATCCTTGCGTATATACAACAACTTTCCAGAAGACACCATTTACCTAGGATGCACTTGATACGAGTTAGAAACAAATGTCGTACTCATGTTACGTAAATGTACTGCCAGTGTTGTCAGGAAATATAATTTTCTCAACTTATTTTCCAATAGAACTTTTGAAATCGCTATATCTTTTTTCAGAAGAGAGATAGGACTATACTTTCTTCGGGAAAGTTTTAGAGGACAATCAGGGCTACACTCCTACGGTATTGGTTTTTAAATTCAGTGAAACCTGAAAATTATAAAAATCAAAATACAAAAAAGTTGGTTTTCCCATACTAAATCCCATACAAAATTGAATCGCTTTGCGCAAAGTGTGGGCTGAACCAATCGCTCCCAAATTTTGGGGGGTTGTTCAGGGACCCAAAAGGGACCGAAAAAACTTTGTTCTGGGTTGATTTGACCAATTTGAAAATTTCCCATATAACGACGAGCCAGTCTACTGTGTATAGTGTTGCTTGGCTATTGTGTGTTTTGTTTTAGTTGCAACCATTAAGGAGGTGGTTTTGCGTTTAGGATTTCGGTTAAAGTTGGAGATAAATTGAATGTGCTTAGTGAGGATTTTAAATGGCTCTGAGTTTGCTTAGTTTGAAGATATTATTAAAAATTGAATTGAGAGACAGATTTATTTTTCTACCCTTTTGAAATGTTACTGTTGATTTAAGAAATTTCAAGATGTTATTTTTTTCGAAAAGATCAGAAAATTTCACAGGTGATAATTTTTTTTCCTTCATAGTAAACAAAATATGTAAATTTGCCTTTACATCTTTTATGATTTAATGTATATTACCTCAATTTAGACTGAAATGGTAACATTCATTAGAAAACTTCTTTTTTTTTCGGTGAACCTCGTTGGATAAATGTACGAGTCGTGCTGAAGAAATCCTCTTTTTGCAAATTGTTGCAAAAGTTTTTTTTTGTGAAAGTTGAACTTTTCAGCACTAGCATCAACAATTTTTTTTAAATTTCAACGGTGAATTTATTTAACACATGGATGTTTGCAAAAATTCCATTCAAATGGCGTTTACTCGGGATTGCAAAAAAATGTTTTTTGCAACTTGTTGTAAAAGTTAATTTTTTCCAACACTTGTCTTTTTTTAGATTGCTTTTTCAAAACAACCAATGCGCTAATAGTTTTCTATGTACATAGAAATTTTTTGTAAAAGTAATCGAGATTTATCCGATAAATCATAAAATTCAAAATTCATCTAAAATTTTACATTAACTGGTACCATTGTATTTGTTGTCGCCTTTGGTTTTTTTTTAAAGAAATTTTCAAAGAAATTTTTCAAGCTTTTCTGATCACGACACAACAAAAATATTTATAAAAGTTTATTTCATTTGAATCACACTGTAATTTCTTTGAAATAAAAAGCAAAACAATGAACAAAAAAAAACTTATTGTAATTTCATTTAAGCTATTTTAAAACTGTCGTCCTTGTTAAGATTGAAATGCAGATTATCACCAATTGATAGGATTGAGCCAGGCCCGTAGCCAGGGGGGGGGCTTCCGGGCTGCAGCCCCCCCCCGAAATTTTTTCCAATTTTTTTTAAAATTGAACTACCTTAAATAAATCTTAAATCAATGATTGTGTGTTCTCTTCCCAGAAATAATTTGTAAGATAGAGAATCAAGAATTGATTGATCAAACTAAGTAATTTGCCTGTCCATTGCCGGGCTCAGTTTTTGTAGATTATGGATCCAAAATTTGGATATTTAAAAATTGAGCTGCAGATTTGAACATTGTTGCATTCAGTAACATCTCATTTATCTTGTAGTTTTAGCATTACATTGGTTAGGATGGTCCAAATCTCGGCTTACTTGGGGCTATCCCCTGAAATCAAAGATTTACGCATCACTAGCCTAAGTTCCAAAATTTGAGCTTTTTCTGACCACTGACCACCAAGTTTGGGCAAAATCGTCAAATTGTATGGAGAAAAGCAACTGTTTCAGTTTTTGACCAATGGAAGGCGCAATAACTATCCAGTTCTTATCAATTTTCAGAACTAATATCTTCTTTAAATTTGGAAAAACTTTCCCGAAGACACCTTATTTTTTGGGTTTTTTGCTAAAAAGTTATTAACCTTCGAAAATAGCAATTTCCGAGCGGACTGCTCTAAGGGGCTACATAGAAATAATTACCGTCATCTGGGGCGAATCGGAACTACAGTCTGAATAGGGACAGCAAAAATCCTTAGATCTTGTTGTCTTATTTTTGATTGTAGAACTCTTTTCTACTTTAACAAATCTATGGCAATCAATGATATAAATTTGAATAATGATCTTCGATTGTTAACTGACTATTTTCGATTAAACAAGCTCACACTAAACATAAATAAATCCAACATAATCAATATTAAAAATTCGAATCGCTCGACGGTGAATCCATTAACTTTAACTAGAACTAATTTTGCTGATATAAAAATAGTAGACGAATGTAAATATCTTGGTGTCATTTTAGACAATAAATTGAATTGGTCGTCACATATTAATAATTTATTGAACAAACTCAACCAGATTATTGGAATTATCTATAAAATTAAACACAAATTAAGTGCTAATGTACTTTTGATAATTTATCATTCACTATTTAATTCTCACTTATCTTACATAACTTCAGTTTGGGGAAACTCCTGTAATATTTTGATTAACAAACTTCAAATAGCCCAAAATAAAATCTTAAGAATAATTTATAAAAAACCACTGCGAAGTCACTCTGCCGATTTGTACAACATTAACAAAAACATCATTCCTGTCAGAGCTATTTACGTAATTCAAACATGTTGCTTTATTTATTTATGTTTACATGAACAAACTCACAGTAATACAAAATTCAAATTATCTAACCATCAACACTTTACCAGAAGCCATAATTTATTAGACCGACCCAATATTTCAACATTAGCCGGCGAAAGATGCATATCTTTCAAAGGTGCTCAATTATATAATTATTTTTGGAATAGATTTGGTGATTGTCAAAGCGTATCAATATTTAAAAACAAATTGCTCTCTTTTTTGAATGAACCCGCTGTTATTGAACACATCCTTAAATCCTTTGATTTTCTTGTTACATAGTAGACTATTTTGTTTTCCAATTTTCTTTTTGTTTTTTTTCTCTTTTTTTCTTTCTTTTTTCACTTTTGCTTCCTTCTAAAACTCAGTTTAAAAAGTTAGTTTTCCGACACAATTATCTTTTTTCTATAATTTTGTCTTTATCGCCATAATCTATGCATTCCAGATTTCTCTTGCCAGGATCAACCAAACTCCTTCACAGGTGGAAACCAATGGAGTTTGACCGGATATTTAAAAGTTAATTGTAAACACTAAAATTTATTGTATATTGTATTAAAACGATGTAGGTTTTTGGTGCTACTGCTTTGGTGGCTTTTCCTACCGAATAAAAAAAAATCAAAAAAAAATCAAAAAATCAAGTATGACCCCTGAAGAACCATAAAATAATTTAGAATTTTTGGATTCAATGTGGCGGTCAAAATGGAGGTCAAGAAATATTTCTGGTGTTTTTTTTAAAGGTCTAATAAACCAAATTTCCAGTTATTGCTTTTTGGGTGCTTTTGAAACCGTCAGGGGTATTAAAAAACACCCAAAAGCAAAAACTTGGTGTATTGGACCATTAAAAACAGATGCCGAATTTGATGTTAAAAACAAGCAAATAAAACATGCCGATTTCATTTGTTCCTGATTCGGTTATCCGAAGTCCTTCGAACTTCGGATAATCGAAACTTTGGATAATCGAGGCTTCGACTAGTCGAATTTGGATTGTAAAATTAATAGCCCTCCTTTATTTGCATTAAAACCTTTAAACTGTTAATACATGTTTTCTACATTTTTCAAAATTTATCATAATTTCTCAAAAATATTTAGATTTCGTTTTCAAAAACGAAAGCATTTAATATGAAAAACATTTGAGTGAATTTTGACTATTATCAGAAATACAATTCTAATTTTATCGTTTTGGTTTTAAGAATATGGTTAGTTACATATCTAAGACCTTAGAGAAAAATGCTTGAGAAATATCTGTGTGTATTGTTTTATTACTTTTTCGTAAACCTTTTTTCCGAAACCACTCGTCCAAAATGCTTTCCTTTGGTCACATTTTTTAGTTTCCACCGTGGCAGATCTCCAATTTTTATTTAATGTATCAAAAATCGGAAGATCAACTAAGTGAATACTTATTATCAACTAATTTTCACTTTGTGCATGAGCTTGCGACTTTTAAAGGAAGAAATAAAATGATAAAAATATTCAAAACGTTAAAAAAATTTAAGCTTGGATTCAAAAACTCTGAAATTAAATTAATTAAACATCACTTTCAAATTATATAATTTCTGAACAATAATTCATTTTTAAACTATTTACTTTCTATTTTTTGGATTTTACAGATTAGAATTTGCATTTTGAAAATTTTAAAATTTATTATTTTTTTATAATTTCTTATTTCTGAATATCAATTGTAAATATTTTCCAAAGTTTATGTTGCCACCTTTTCAAAATGGACCAAAAAACAGAGAGCAAATACAATATTTAAAAAAAAATAGCTTCACAATTTTAATGGAAATAACTTATATCGATTAAGTCTTTTAAGGACCAGCGACCAGGTCGGTCCGGAAAACAAATTTGAAATGTTTTTCCTGCTTTGATAATCATATACGACATGTTTGAGCTCGTTTAAAAATATTTAGAATTTTTGTAACATGTTGCGGAACCGCGGAAAGTTTTTTCTCACGAAAAAAGGATTTCGCCAACAGCTAGATATTTTGAAAACTAATGATGCAAAACAACTGTACTGATTTAAAGTGTGTTTTGAACACTTTTAAAATAATAAAACCATAGCTTGTAGTTTTGATTTGTAACCCTCTCAACTTTGGTCAGAGTTTAGTGACATAAACTTCAGAATAATATTCGCAACGGCTAATTGAAGATTTAAAAATTTTACACTTTCAAATTTCTAAATTTTCATAATTTTTGATTTAATTTTTTTGGTATAAGACAAAGAAATGCCAGAAATCAAAAATAAAAATAATAAAAACATAAAAAATTTAAGATAACAATTCAACAGAATAATATCAAAAATCTGAAATTCCAAAAATTAAAAAATCTAAAACTGAAAAATTAATAAAATAATTGATACTTAAGAAATCCTAAACTACAAAAAATATCATTTTAAAATTAATTTATTCAAAATCCAATAAATTATGTTTTTTCAATCATTAATTTTGGATGCTTTAAATATTTTTATGTTTGAATTCTAGTATTCCTAAATTAATTTATATTCACCAGAAAATTAAGTGATTTTTGTAATGGCTTTTCCCTTATTTCAGCATTTTAAGATTCAGCGTTTTGATAGTCAGCTTCATGAGGCAATTTTTCAATATTATTTAAGCGAATACATTATTTTCAAACGTTATTTTCAGTCGCATCCAAATAAACAAATCAAAATCTGATCAACACATATTGCTCCCGAAGAAATATCAAACGACGCTTTTTGTTTCTGTTCCTTTTCAGCTGCGTACTGCTTAAGAGAAGTCTTTTCGTAAACCTTTTCTTGACCGTTCCTTGAGATTTTTTTGTATGGAGTTTTAAAAGTCTCCGTACTACAGGACATTTTTTAAAATTTTCGTTTGAAAGTAAAATATAGTTCTTGTAGCAAAATTCAGACTAAGATTTGATTTACAGGAAAAATTTAATTGATTTAAGAATTCTTACATAAAGTATTCTTTACTTTTAAAACAAAAATTTAAGATAATAATTACACATGATAATTTCAAAAAAATCAGAAATTGAAATGAAAAAAATCAAATACTGTAAAAAAATATAAAATAATTACAACTAAAAAAATCCTTAAATTATAAAAAAAAACATTTTTTATCATTTTTAAATAAAGATATTCAAAAAATAATTTTCAATCATTTCAATAAATTATGTTTTAATAATCTTATTTTTTTGATGCTTGGAATATTGGTATGTTTGAATTCAAGTGCAGACTAAGATTAGATTTACAGGATAGAACTAATCAATTTATGAATTCTTACATAAAGTTTTCTTTATTTTTAATTTAGCAACGTTTCGTAAATATAAAATTTCTAAACCATAAAATGTGCAGGATTTTGTTCCTAGAGTCAAGATATTGCTTGAACAAACATCGATTTTAATAAATGGTTACAATCCTAAATTATTAAACATGTATATAGATTAAAATTTTATTAAAAATTATCTTTAGAATTGAGATCTGATTAAAATTTTTGTCATGTTTTAAAATTTTATTTTTGCTCAAATTCTGGACCAATTTTCAGAATACAATGAGTAATGAATTTGAAAATGGCGTTTAGTCGGAATATTAAAGTTAAACATGATTCGTTTTAATGTTTGATGCAATCGAGGAAAATTTTAACGGTTACATATGCATTTAAAAATGGTTACATATGCATTATTAACAACTCTTCCAGTGAATATTTTGGCGTTAAAAATTAATTTAATACATTTTATCTAAATTTTTTAACACATTAAAATTAAACACAGGCACTGATTTTTTTCTTCAAATATATATTTATTATAGGCCTACACAGAAAAAAAATGTGAATTTACTCGACACGGAAAAAATTAATCACATGTACACTCAGTTGATGTAAACTTGAGATTCGACGTAATTTTTTTTTGTTGCCATGGAGACACATCAGAAGCTGAAATTTCAACGATTATATTTTTTTGTATTTCATTAAAATTATTTATTTTTGAGAGCACCAGGAGCTTCGCAAAATATGAAATGGCTTCAATAGCTTAGAACAATTAAAATCAAATATTGTTTAAGTTTGTTTATAAAATTTTAAGAAAAACAAATATTCCAGTTATGAGTTTTATGTTGCGCTAGAAAAAAATGAAAAATGTTAGATAAACCATCACAATTATCACACAGCTGAAAATGTAAATCCAGACGGTTTAAAATTTCTCTCTGTATAAAATACAGAAAACATAATACTTATGGTTAGATAAATCGATATTTCTTTTTAAAAAAATTTATGCTTTCAAAAATTTGATTCAAGTTAAGTATATTTTAAATTTAGCGACGTTTATCACGAAATTGGATTACAATTAAACAATTCAAGAAAATGTTAAAAAAACACTTTCTCTACTCCTTTAATACAAACTAGCTGTTAAAATAAAGAAAAAAAATGACGAACGAGTTTCTTCAATAAATACATTGATAACTTAATATGAAAATCTTCGAAAACTTTTTTGCATACATTACATTAAAATTTTACAATTCATCTCAATAATTATACCACAAACCAAGTGATGGTATAAATGATTTGCTGATTTTTATACTCCTTGAATTTTTGCACCCAAGCCCCCCCCGAACAAAAATCCTGGCTACGGCCCTGGATTGAGCTAATTCTTAAAGAACAAAACAATTAAAATGAAAACATAGATTTTATGACATAGATCTCTTAAACAATTTTATAGCAAATTTTCTGAACTTTTCAAAAAAAATATTTTTAGAAATGGTAATTTATGTTCACTACCCGGGCAGACGGTAATAACAAAATTAATAATATTTCAATAACAAATCCTGTTAAAATAACAAAAAGTGTTATTATTTTATCCTGAAGTTCAACTTCATGATGAAAAAATAATAACAGTTTCTGATAAAATAACAAAATTTGGTATTCAAGTGATATAATATTGAAAATGTTTAATAACACGCAAATGAGAGGAAATGTTATACATTTCAAAAACTCTCCTAATAACAAAATTTGTTATTCGTTGGGTATACTGACCTAGAAATAAAATTACCATAAATCGCACAAATGGAAAAGTTTCTAAGTGTCCATAACACAATCTGTTATTATTTTTTCTTTTGTTAAATATGTTTAGATCTTTAGGATAATTTTGTCTAATTTCGTCGGGATCATTATTTTGGCCATGAAATGGGGTCCTTAAGCTAAAATTATTCTAAAAAGTTAAAATTTTGAAAGTTGATTTTTTTAATTATTTGAGGGAAGGGATTTTACTAAAATTGGCTAGAACTATGAAATAATTTTGACCAATTTTATCGGAGTCATTTATTTCACCATGAAATGGGGTTTCAAGCTAAACTTAATCCGATAAAATTAACTTTTGAGAGTTCATTTTTTTAAAATTTTGTTATATTCCCTAGCAGAATTGATTTATTTATTGAGACTTCAAGTGTGAATAACAAAAACTGTTATTATTTTCACAGAGCCAGGAAGTCGCAGCTGACGTTGAAGTTCGAGCTGGAGTGAGACCTCGGAGACTGCATCGGATTCAGCAAATTTTCAGCAACTTTTACTTGGAGTCGGATACTGTGAAGTCGGGTATTTTTTGGAGAGCTGAAGTCGGCGTTGACGTCATATCCTGCATCCAGAGTCGGAGTTGTCTTCAAAGTATGGATTCAAAGTCGCTTGAAGGAACCCAACTCTGCAGCCCTGACTAGTACAGAGAAGAGTGATGGCAACTGCAGGTTTATTTGCAAATGGCAAATAAACCAAAACAAAAACTTTTTTGTTATGAAGACATATCAGTTCAATAACATTTTTTGTTATTATGCTGCTCCACCTCTCCGCACAAAATAACAAATCTTGTTATTCCTTCATGATTCCTTCTGTGTTATTGGTTTGTTATTGCAATAACAACAGAATAACAGTTTAAGATATTCTTCGAACAAATCTTTGTTATTGATTTTTGTTATTCTAACAACTAATCCGATCATCCCAATAACATATTTCGATCTTCTCACAATATCAAAAACTGACCTTCCCAAGTTGTTTTCGTCTGCTCGGGTATTTATAAAAATCGAAAAATGCAAATATTTCACTTCAATCAAACTTTCGGTGGCTAAAACTCTAAAACAGAGCCCTTTATCAAAAAATCGGTAAAGTACTTTTCGATTGGAAATTCAATTTTACATTGAAAAATAACGTCAAATTTGTTTTCACATGAAATTTCATTTTTTCAAAAAAAACGTGAAAAAAGGTTGATTTAAAAATCTGCAAATGTTTTTCCGTGTGCCTATTTTTTTCTCAATAGTCCTACCTACAACTGTGCCGAAGACACCAAATTGATCAGAAATTCTCTCAAAAATTACAGTTGTTTGAATATTTAAGTACCATTTTTGTATGGACAGCAACCACAATTTTATGGGGACTTGTATGGGTGAACCAATGACACAAAATTGCTTCTTGGTCATAGTGAGGCTCCCACAAAGATTGAGCCAAATAAAAATATACAAATAAAATCCATTTCCGGGTTTGGTAGAAAATTGCTCACATAATTTATAAATTATCGTCACACTAGTTTTTTTTCTTGCAGAGGCTGTATCTCAGCAGCCATCGCGATACTTCAATTAACAAGAAACTTTCTGTTTTTTTTTTTTTTTTGAATAAAAAAGTTATCAGAGATGGCTAAGTCTTGCACAAACAAAAAAACACATTTTTAAGAGGATGAAAAAAAATCCTGAAAGAAAGGTATCCCAAAATCTCCTAGAATTGCTAATCAAATTTAGCTTTATTGACTAAGTCACAAAAAATAATGCGAATATCTGGAGTTTTTTTTTGAAAGGTCCAATAAACCAAATTTTCAGTTTTTGCTTTTTGGGTGTTTTCGAAACCGCCTTGAGTCAGGGGTGTTCAAAAACACCCAAAAAGCAAAAACTTAAAATTTGGTTTATTGGACCTTTTCAAAAAAAACTCCAGATATGTCCCTGCCCAGTGCTATTGTTAAAATTTGACTTAGCGATTCGCAAATTAATTACTCATTCCCCTGGAGCATAAGACGACTTTACATTGTCTGAACTTAGATATATGAAAAACCGTACTTCCTCCCCACCACACTCGATCTCGATACTCCAAATCGGTTTTAGCTTTCATCAACGCATAATACTTGCCAGAGGAAGCTCCTGTCCCGTGGCCACAGTTTCACTATCAGCTTACCACGGTGTTCTCCAATTAGAAGCCATTTCACTGAACATACATTACGCCTACACAGGGTGCGAGAGCTACTAAATCATTATCGCAAATTAGAAACCGCTACCATTAATCAATTCAGCCTTCGGGCCCGTTGGTTCTGCTTGTTCCACGATAGTGGCACGGAGAGACCACCAAAACCACAACGGAACCTGGACCGTTGCGATACACACGTAGGAGAGGGCCTGTTCGTCCAAATCCAATAATCTATTTGTCTTCATACAGCCGCTCAACGCCGGCGACGGCCAGGTAAGTTTACCATTCTGACACACAGACAACTCGAACACACGCACAAATTACCGCTCCCTCGTAATGGTTCCAGGAAACCCCGGAAAGCCTAATTCCTCACGCCTGACTGGCTATTAATAACAATCTTGTTTGCCGGTTGCCGGTCTTCGCCACCATCGCCCGGTTATGGTCTCTTCTGCTGTGAAGCACCAGATAATGTCTCTGTTTCGTGAAAGAGAGGGCCCCGGTTTCGCCAGCTTGCCGGGAAGTTGGTCCGAAGTCTGATAAGAGAGATATTGCACAATGAACCAACGGCAGGGACTAATCAGCAGGGCACGCACAATACCTGTGCACGGAGGGAATTGTGTTCATATTTCTGGGTGGATCACAACCTTGACCTTTTTATTTATGGCACCTATGAGGGCGAAGATAACCTCAGAGAACTGACAGATGCTCCGACAGCGGAAAACATTAGAGCGATTTTCCGAGATTTCGGTCTTTCGTTTTTTTTTTTGTATTTTTGATTCCGGCTGAAACTATTTGCCTTCGGTATGCCCAAAGAAGTCATTAGTTAGTCCATATAATATTCCATACAAATTTGGCAGCTGTCCATACAAAAAAATTTATAAAAATTCGAAAAATTGTATCTTTTGAAGTAATTTTTGATTGATTTGGTGTCTTCGGCAAAAAAATGATACTATTAAACCAAATGTAGGTGATTTTTAATTTCAGTTTTTGTCCCTAAAACTAGATTTTCAAAACAAACAAAAAACATATATTCTGATGGGTAATTCTCCGCCAACTCACACAGCAGTTGCCCCGACCCCTCTTCGATTTGCGTGAAACTTTGTCCTAAGGGAAAACTTTTGTCCCTGATCACGAATCCGAGGTCCGTTTTTTGATATCTCGTGACGGAGGGGCGGTACGACCCCTTCCATTTTTGAACATGTGAAAAAAGAGGTGTTTTTCAATAATTTGCAGTCTGAAACGGTGATGAGATAGAAATTTGGTGTCAAAGGGACTTTTGTGTAAAATTAGACGCCCGATTTGATGGTGTACTCAGATTTCCGAATAAACGTATTTTTCATCGAAAAAAACACTAAAAATGTTTTAAAAATTCTCCCATTTTCCGTTACTTGACTGTAAAAAATTTTGGAACATGTCATTTTATGGGAAATTTAATGTACTTTTCGAATCTACATTGTCCCAGAAGGGTCATTTTTTCATTTAGAGCAAAAATTTTTCATTTAAAAATTTGGTGTTTTTTCTAACTTTGCAGGGTTATTTTTAAGAGTGTAATTGGAGTGTAACAATGTTTTACAAAGTTGTAGAGCAGACAATTATAAAAATTTGATATATAGACATAAGGGGTTTGCTTATAAACATCACGAGTTATCGCGATTTTACGAAAAAAAGTTTTGAAAAAGTTGGTCGTCATCGATCATGGCCATTCATGGTCACCCGCGACAGACACGGACGACGAAACAAAGAGAAACGCAAAAATTAACTTTTTCAAAACTTTTTTTCGTAAAATCGCGATAACTCGTGATGTTTATAAGCAAACCCCTTATGTCTATATATCAAATTTTTATAATTGTCTGCTCTACAACTTTGTAAAACATTGTAACACTCCAATTACACTCTTAAAAATAACCCTGCAAAGTTAGAAAAAACACCAAATTTTTAAATGAAAAATTTTTGCTCTAAATGAAAAAAATGACCCTTCTGGGTCAATGTAAATTCGAAAAGTACATTAAATTTCCCATAAAATGACATGTTCCATATTTTTTTACAGTCGAGTAACGGAAAATGGGAGAATTTTTAAAACTTTGTTAGTGTTTTCTCGGTGAAAAATACGTTTTTTTCGGAATTCTGAGTACGCCATCAAATCGGGCGTCTAATTTTACATAAAAGTCCCTTTGACACCAAATTTCCATCTCATCACCGTTTCAGGCTGCAAATTATTGAAAAAACCTCTTTATCGCATGTTCAAAAATGGAAGGGGTCGTACCGCCCCTCCGTCACGAGATATCGAAAAACGGACCTCGGATTCGTGATCAGGGACAAAAGTTACCCCTTAGGACAAAGTTTCACGCAAATCGAAGAGGGGTCGGGGCAACTTTTCCCGATTTCGTGTGAGTTGGTAGAGAATTACCCTGATATGTTTTAGGACACACTAATGTCAGTTTTACTCAAATTTCCAGAACGGGCAAAAAATCTTTGACCGAGTTATACATTTCTGAATCAATACTGATTTTTTTCATAAAAAAATCGAAATAGGTAGCTCACAGTTTTCAAGTTATAGTCATTTTAAGGAAACTTTTTTGAAAATGATCGCAATTATTCATTTTTTCAAATGAGTGCTCATGTTTGCTGACCGTTGGAAAAACATATTTTTGAAACACTGATTTTTTCCAATATTTTGCTTCTTTGAACTTTGTTGATAGGACCCTTAGTTGCTGAGATATTGCCATGCAAAGATTTAAAAATAGGAATTGATGATTTCTGAGTCTCACCCAAACAACCCACCATTTTCGATATCTCAGCAACTAATGGTCCGATTTACAATGTCAAAATATGAAACATTGGTGAAATTTTCGAATCTTTTCGAAAACATTTTTTTCGATATTTTTAAATCAAGACTAACATTTCAAAAGGTCTAAACATTCAATATTTCGCGCTTTTGAAATGTTAGTCTTGATTTAAATTTTTTGAAAATATTGTTAAATGATCGGAAAATTTAATGAATGCCTCATATTTAAACATTGAAATTCGGACCATTAATTACAAAGATATCGGCATTAGAAAATATTGGGTTGTTTGTGTGAGACTCACAAATCATCAATTCCTATTTTTAAATCTTTGCATGGCAATATCTCAGCAACAAAGGGTCGTTTCAACAAAGTTCAATGAAGCAAAATATAGTAAAAAAAATCAGCGTTTCAAAAATATCATGAGTCGGCAAACATGGGCACTTATTTTAGAAAATGCATAACTTTGACTATTTTCAAAATGTTACCTAAAAATGGCTATAATTTGAAAACGGTGCACTTTATCAAAATTTTACTAGAGTGCTTTTTGATTACAATTTTGATTTTACATAGAAAAGTGAAGTTGAAAATCTTTTGCGACCACTATTTCGAATTTTTGAAAACATTAGTATGGATTCAAAAATACATAACTCAGTCAAAATTTTTGAACCCATTCTGGAAATTTCCGAAAAGTTGGCATTTGTGTCTCCTAAAACATTTCAGAAAAAAGTAAAAATAGTGTTCAATTTCGCAAATCAAATTTAAGTGACAAAAACTGAAATTGAAAATCACCAAAATTTTGTTTGCCCTGTTTTTTTTTTTCTTCAGTGTAGTCCAGGGATGCCAGATACACAGATTTGTCTGTGTTTCACAGACATTTGAGCTCGTTTCAGACATTTTTTGAGGTGCACAGACTTTTTAAAAACTTCATTAAATTGTTATGTTGTTAAAATATCAATCGAAACTTATTTTTTTAGTCTTCAAATGCTTAAAAACACAATTTTTTATAGATTTCTATGACTGTAAATTGATTTATTTGAATTTAAGACAAAGACACAGACATACACAGACATTTTCACAGACATTTAAAAAAAATCATGTGGCATCCCTGGTGTAGTCCATATCCATTAGGGTGGGTACGGATTTTGAAAAATTCTCCGATTAAGTTCTGGTGTGGTTCCCCTTGTAGGGCATACCCATTGGGACTCTCATGCCAAATTTCAGCTCATTTGGTTGAAAACTGGCTTGTCTCAAGCTGGTTCAAGTTTACATGGAAATTACTATGGAAAATTTTGAATTTCCTTTCATTCGCTCCTACAGACCTGGAGAAAACATGTAGAAACTTCTAGGATGGCCGGAAATGAGCGGAATCGTCTGGAGAACAACTTTCCCTAAGATACCAGGTCGATTCTTTCAACCCCCATCGAGCTCAACAGCAATACATCCGGGGTTTTTGGAACCAACAGTTTTCCCCAGAAAAGCATCAAATTTTCCTTAGCATGCTATGAATGCTTGATGAACACCGCGACGCCACATGTCAAACAGCTACCACATGGACTAGCATCGCCTATAAAAAATTACTTTTAATTACTTTTTGAACTATAGAATAATATTTATGGTGATCCTGATGCTATTTAGCTGTATTCTAAACCTCTAAATAAGAAAAAAAAACATAGTAAATCCCATGTAAACTTGAACTCGCTTGAGACAAGACAGTTTTCAACCAAATGAGCTGAAATTTGGCATGAGAGTCCCTATGGGTATGCCTTACAAGGGGAACCACACCAGAACTTGATGTGAGAACTTTTCAAAATCCGTACCCACCCTAATATCCATACCAACAACTTTGCCCAAGACACCAAATCGATAAAAAATCACTTTAAAAGATACAGATTTTTGAATTATCATGCTTATTATCATGTATCATTTTTGTATAGACAGCAGCCAAATTTGTATGGAAAATTATATGGACAAACTAGTGATGCAAAATGGCTGCTTTGGGCATACCGAAGGGACCAAAAAAAATTTCAGCCGGATTAAAAAATACAAAAAATTGATTGACAGAAATCTCAGAGAATTGAGATTTTTGGAAAAAAAATAACAAAGTAAAAACTTTTTTTTTTAATTTGTCGATCGGACAGATAATTCTGGAAATTCCAGATTTTTCAGTTGTCAGTCAGATTAAATATTTGTCATTGTCTGATGTCTAATTTTGAGAGATTATGACTGATTTGACATTTTACAAATGAATTTAAAACGAGAAAATATGATAAATTAAAATGAAAATGTAAAATTCAACCATAAACTAACCGAGTTTAACACGCTTTTTATTTATTTCATATATTCCCCTCTTCCACATTCATAATTGCTTGATTTTCGTTGGCCAGATTTTTCCAGTTTTGTTTGTTTAGTCAGATTTATTGAATGTACCCATTTTCAACTCAATGTTTTGAAATTGGGTCGATTTTAAATGTTGAAAATTTAAATCATTGTGAATTTTCTGCTCTTTCCAACAAAACCATTTTTTAAATTTTTGAATCAGGAATAACGTTTTGAAATGGCTAAGCCATAAAACAGTTTGACAGTCAGACCAACATCCAAAGCAAACAAGTCAAATTGACGAAGAAGACAACGATCGATTCGAGACCGTGCTTTCTAAGCACACTCGCAAAACCCGGAAGCGCTTACAAGCATATTTGGACGCGGATGACGAATTGACAACAAAACGAAGAGAGATGGCTGAAGAAGAAACAACAGATGAAGAAGCCGAAGATGTCATAAAAGCTAAATATTATAGGAATAAGTGTTATGAGATAACTGCTAAATCCCTGGAGGAAGAGGACGAAGATAAAATTGAAGAACTTGATAATTTAAAATCAAAATTTTCCGCTAAATATTTGAAACATAGACAGAAATATTTAGAAAAAAGGCATGGTAACAATTATTGAAATATAGCCAGACAAGTGATATAAAACTCTATAACCTTTCCTCTTCCACTATCCACCTTGAAGAGATGAATGCACAATGGTGTAAAGTCTCTATAATAAAACAAAAAAAAAACAGTTTGATGAAAGGAAACCGTAGAAAGTTCCCTCAGTTTTTTGAAAAACAAAAATTGTTTAGTATTTTCGACAAATTTAACCTAAAAATTTAAAAAAAAAAATGTTTTTGGATAGGAGCACCCTAATCGCCAAATCAAAAATATGGGTTTTATTATGTTCACCGACGAACTCCCATGCCAAATTTGAGTCAAATCAGATCACTTTTGACGTGGAATCGCTGCAATGTGTTTAACATTTTGCAAATTAGATTTGATATCTAAATAAAAAATAACTATTTTATTTATAATAAAAATCGGAAATGGAATAATTTGAATTTTGGAATTCAAATTTCAGTATTAAAAAATGTATTCAAAAAATCTGATTTTTTACCGTTTTTTTTATTAAATTTGAATAAAAAATATACATGCAATATATAAAAAGATAAAAAATCTATTTTACAACAAAGTGATTTATTTATTTTTTTCGTACTTAAATATTTTAATGTTGTTGTATACTATTTTCTGATTTTCAATCTTTGAAAAAAGTTTTTTTTTACTACTATAATCATACATGAGCTTTTCGGCAAATAATATTTTATGGGTTTTTCTTTTTCAATGATCAGAATTGAAAAAAAACATGGGGGCTTTATCAAAATTATAAACAAATTCACTCTAACACCGCACCTTTTTCCTCCGTGCAAATCATCCATTGAATTTATGCATTAAACATGCAGACAGCGCACCCATCGTTCCAAGGCATACGCTCATAAGCATTAAGCAGCAGTGTTTCTGAGAACGCATCTTTCTCCCTCCAGGGGATGACTGTTCTGTTTCGAACACACCCAATTTCCTCTTTGCAGCTAATCGGGTGTGCAATTTTCATTTAGCTTGGTGCGTTGCCCCGGAAATCGCCTGGAAGTATGCAATCTACTGGGAATCATCTGCCAGTTTACTTTCATCGACTTTAATCTACAGTTAAGAAATTTTCAACAGAAAATTCTTGGAATATTTACAAACTCCTTCAACGAAAGAGGATTAAACCTTGCTTAAAGCAGCTTTCATTCCGATAGACTGCCGACATCCGTATATTAGTTTTTATTTTTATAACTCATTTTTTTTGTTTGCCATCCTCCCTGAGCAAGTTCCATCGATACAGCCCAGAAGCTGCACATAATCAAATCAGAAGCTTTCATCGTTTCCCAATAATCCACAGAAAGAGAGAGAAAAAAAAGAAGCAGCTTTCGTCTCGGAAAAGCTCCACCGAAGGCGATGATCCTTTCGCTTTTTCCATGCTTTCCTTTTTTCGAAGTACTACTACTCTGGTCCTCCTCGCTAGATATTATATTATCTTTATCTCAATTTTTATTATTATTGCGCCTTTTGCCATACTGCTCTCCACAACTACACAACTTGGTCGGGGTCCTCCTCTGGAAAAAAATTGAGGGTGGAGCATTTCTGTCAGAGAGGAAGTTAAAGCACAACGATACTCCTTCCCGGGGCTTAAATAATGTTGTTGGATCGCTTGAATTTTCAACGTCCCAGGACCAAACAGCGATAGCATCAAAATTGGATTGGCAAAAGGAAGTTGGTTTCGCTGGGCGAGGAAAGCAATGATTATTGCGATGAAATTGAGATTATCTGAAGGGGTAGCGTTACAGGAAACTGGGAGGAATTTTCTAGAAGAAATTTGAAGACATTGAAGACATTTTGAGACATTCAACACAATTGAAGACAATTACAGACAGTTTTAGCGTAATGAAGACCATTGTAGACTGTAGACATATGTTGACAATTGAAAATGAATGCAGTTGAAAACAACTCAAGACAATTGAAGACAATTCAAGACAGATGAAGGCAGTTAAAGACAAATGAAGACAGAAGAAAGCAGTTGAAGACAATTGAAGACATTTAAGACAATACATCGGAAGACATTTGAAGACATTTGAAGTTAGTTGAAGACAATTAAAGACATTTGAGACAATTAAAGACAGTTGAAGACAATTCAAGACAATTGAAGACAGATGAAAGCAGTTGAAGGCAACTGAAACAATTGAATACAATTAAAAACAATAAAGACAATTGAATACATCTGAAGACATTAGAAGACTCTTGAAGACATTTGAAGACAGTTGAAGACACTTGAAGACATTTGAGACAATAGAAGACCGTTGAATGCAGTTGAATGCAGTTGAAGACAATTCAAGACAATTGAGGAAAATTGAATTCAGTTGAAGATAAAGAATACATTCGAAGTCATTCGAAGTTATTCGAATTTCAAAAATATGAAGAAGATTGAAGGTTTTTGATTACAATGATTACATTTGAAAATGAAGATAAATTAAAGCGAACTTCCCCCAAATCAACTGGACTTGTTCACGACCCGGACCTGTCAGCATTCTCTGGGAGCACACACTCATACCACCTGCAACATCCTACCCCTGAAAACCACAAACGACGGTAATGAACTCGCCACAATTTAGTACCCGGAGAGTCCGAAACTGGAAATTTATCAGAAACTCGTAACCATTTCAGAAGGTAGAGTCGAACCAGTGGGTCAGTCCCCGCTCCTCAGAGACGAGATTGAAACCATTCACCGAAAAGGTGAAAAAAGGACCATCACTTTGCTGGCAAAAGTTGTTCGCCCAAAAAGTTGAGATGAGGGCGGTGGTGGTGAGGTCCTGCGAAAAACGAGCTCGGTCAATTCTCATGTATGTTCGTAATCAACTTTGGTGCTGCCGCCAGGTTTTTCCCCACGAGGACCACAGCAGCAGAGTCAGACTTTTCGGGAGCTTGCGAAAGCTTCCAATTTCACGTTCGTGGTAATAAATTACAGGTCATATAGCTTAGCACGGAGTTGGGTTGATGTCTGCACGTTTTCGCCTTGCATCCTGCCTCCCCCTTCGAAATTATGGCACGAGTAAAGGTGAGTCAAGTTTTGCAGGCGGTTTTGGAAGCTGCAGGTGAGGTTAGCCCCACCTCTGGCTTGGTGTGGTTTGGAAAAGACGTACTCCTCACCATTAGAGGTTAACTTTTCAGACTCATCAGAGTTTCGGCTTTTGGCCTGGGGTTTTTGGTGGAAGTTCAGTCTAGTACAGAAGTGAGAAGTAATTTTGGCTGGGACCAAAAGAGCGGGTTTAAAGTTTAAGTAGCAGTAATTAAATAACGGTTTAAAAAATTATGCATGAAACATGAAATTAAGATGACACGACACATCATTAAAAATTCGTAAGAAAACTGAAATCTTGATCCAAAATGAGATCCAAAATGAACGTGATATTCTTTAAAGAAAAAAGTGTAGAAAATCTCTTTTCATCTCTCATCTGTTATCTGTCATCTGTCATCTGTCATCTGTCATCTGTCATCTGTCATCTGTCATCTGTCATCTGTCATCTGTCATCTGTCATCTGTCATCTGTCATCTGTCATCTGTCATCTGTCATCTGTCATCTGTCATCTGTCATCTGTCATCTGTCATCTGTCATCTGTCATCTGTCATCTGTCATCTGTCATCTGTCATCTGTCATCTGTCATCTGTCATTTGTCATCTGTCATCTGTCATCTGTCATCTGTCATCTGTCATCTGTCATCTGTCATCTGTCATCTGTCATCTGTCATCTGTCATCTGTCATCTGTCATCTGTCATCTGTCATCTGTCATCTGTCATCTGTCATCTGTCATCTGTCATCTGTCATCTGTCATCTGTCATCTGTCATCTGTCATCTGTCATCTGTCATCTGCCATCTGTCATCTGTCATCTGTCATCTGTCATCTCTCATCTCTCATCTCTCATCTTGAAAATCTTGAAAATCTTGAAAATCTTGAAAATCTTGAAAATCTTGAAAATCTTGAAAATCTTGAAAATCTTGAAAATCTTGAAAATCTTGAAAATCTTGAAAATCTTGAAAATCTTGAAAATCTTGAAAATCTTGAAAATCTTGAAAATCTTGAAAATCGTGAAAATCTTGAAAATCTTGAAAATCTTGAAAATCTTGAAAATCTTGAAAATCTTGAAAATCTTGAAAATCTTGAAAATCTTGAAAATCTTGAAAATCTTGAAAATCTTGAAAATCTTGAAAATCTTGAAAATCTTGAAAATCTTGAAAATCTTGAAAATCTTGAAAATCTTGAAAATCGTGAAAATCTTGAGAATCTTGCAAATCTTGAAAATCTTGAAAATCTTGAAAATCTTGAAAATCTTGAAAATCTTGAAAATTTTGAAAAACTTGAAAAACTTGAAAATCTTGAAAATTTTGAAAATCTTGAAAATCTTCAAAATTTTGAAAATCTTGAAAATCTTGAAAATCTTGAAAATCTTGAAAATCTTGAAAATCTTGAAAATCTTGAAAATCTTGAAAATCTTGAAAATCTTGAAAATCTTGAAAATTTTAAAAATCTTGAAAATCTTAAAAATCTTGAAAATCTTAAAAATCTTGAAAATCTTGAAAATCTTGAAAATCTTGAAAATCTTGAAAATCTTGAAAATCTTGAAAATCTTGAAAATCTTGAAAATCTTGAAAATCTTGAAAATCTTGAAAATCTTGAAAATCTTGAAAATCTTGAAAATCTTGAAAATCTTGAAAATCTTGAAAATCTTGAAAATCTTGAAAATCTTGAAAATCTTGAAAATCTTGAAAATCTTGAAAATCTTGAAAATCTTGAAAATCTTGAAAATCTTGAAAACCTTGAAAATCTTGAAAATCTTGAAAATCTTGAAAATCTTGAAAATCTTGAAAATCTTGAAAATCTTGAAAATCTTGAAAATCTTGAAAATCTTGAAAATCTTGAAAACCTTGAAAATCTTGAAAATCTTGAAAATCTGAAAAATCTTGAAAATCTTCAAAATTTCTTTAAATGTCTTCAAATATCTTCAAATGTCTACACTGCCCCTGATCGCATAATTATCCCATATGCATTTTCATCGATTTCGAGTTTTTGATGCAGTTTGGTTCCAAATCGTGTGCTCTTTCAAAAGAGCCTATAACATCCAGCCTTATGTATGGGACAAACTTCGTTTTTCGCAGCTTGCTGTTTTTGCATATAGGACATTTATGCGAATATGGGCAGTACAAATGACTTTAAATGTCTTGAAATGTATTCAAATGTCTTTAAATGTATTTAAATGTCTTTAAATGTCTTCAAATGTCTTCAAATGACTTCAACTGTCTTGAAATGTCTTCAACTGTCTTGAAATGTTTTCAAATGTCTTCAAATGTCTTCAACTGTCTTCAACTGTCTTCAAATGTCTTAAAATGTCTTTCAATGTCTTCGAATGTCTTTAAATGTCTTCAAATGTCTTTAAATGTATTCAAATGTCTTCAAATGTCTTTACATGTCTTCAAATGTCTTGAAATGTCTTGAAATGTCTTGAAATGTCTTCAAATGTCTTCAAATTTCTTCAAATGTCTTCAAATGTCTTCAAATGTCTTCAAATGTCTTCAGCTGTCTTCAACTGTCTTCAAATGTCTTGAAATGTCTTTCAATGTCTTCGAATGTCTTTAAATGTCTTTTTTTTCTGGATGGCCCACCTCTTACCCATACACATCTTTTGTTTTTTTTTTTTTCTTAAAAATCTTGAAAATTTTGAAAATTTTGAAAATCTTGAAAATTTTGAAAATCTTGAAAATCTTGAAAATCTTGAAAATCTTGAAAATCTTGAAAATCTTGAAAATCTTGAAAATCTTGAAAATCTTGAAAATCTTGAAAATCTTGAAAATCTTGAAAATCTTGAAAATCTTGAAAATCTTGAAAATCTTGAAAATCTTGAAAATCTTGAAAATCTTGAAAATCTTGAAAATCTTGAAAATCTTGAAAATCTTGAAAATCTTGAAAATCTTGAAAATCTTGAAAATCTTGAAAATCTTGAAAATCTTGAAAATCTTGAAAATCTTGAAAATCTTGAAAATCTTGAAGATTTTCAAGAAAAAGAAAATCTTGAAAATCTTGATAATCTCTAAATGTCTTCAAATGTCTTCCAATGTCTTCAAATGTCTTCAAAAGTCTTCAAATGTCTTCAAATCTCTTCAAATAACTTCAAATAACTTCAAATCTCTTGAAATTTCTTTCAATGTCTTCGAATGTCTTTAAATATCTTTAATTGTCTTGAAATGTGTTCAAAAAAAAATCAAATCAAAATCAAATTATTCGCTCTACAGCATTGCCTTGGCGTTCACGATTACGGGATTCCTTGAAACTTGATGTCCGAAGGCTTGATTGTTGAGGCAATTGCAAACCTCTTTTTACACCTAAGCTTCCATCCACCCCGGGATTCGAACTGACGACCTTTGGATTGTGAGACCAACTGCCTACCAGCGACTCCACCGAGGCAGGACCCAGGGAGACGACTCCTACACCTGGACTGAGCTATCGACCTAACCTCTAGGTTAGACCGGGGCCAACATTTACTTCCCCATCCGACGGAAGGCGTGATCAGACAAATCTCGTCTCAGAATTTGCCACCGGGACCTTCTGGGATCGAACCCAGGCCGACTGGGTGAGAAGCAATCACGCTTACCCCTACACCACGGTCCCGGCTAAATGTCTTCAAATGTCTTGAAATTTCTTCGAATGCCTAAAAATGTCTTCGAATGTCTTCGAATGTCTTTAAATTTCTTTGAATGTCTTCAAATGTCTTCAACTGTCTTCAACTGTCTTCAACTGTCTTCAAATGTCTTTCAATGTCTTCGAATGTCTTTAAATATCTTAAACATGTCTTTAAATGTCTTCAAATTTCTTCAAATGTCTTCAACTGTCTACAAATGTCTTCAAATGTCTTCGAATGTCTTCAAATAACTTCAAATCTCTTGAAATAACTTCAAATGTCTTTAAATGTCTTCAAATGTCTGAAAATGTCTTAAAATTTCTTAAAATGTCTTCAAATGTATTCGAACGTCTTCGAATGTCTTCAAATAATTTCAAATCTCTTGAAATAACTTCAAATGTCTTCAAATGTCTTTAAATGTTTTCAATTGTCTTCAACTGTCTTCAAATGTCTTGAAATATCTTCAAATGTCTTTCAATGTCTTCGAATGTGTTTAAATGTCTTCAAATGTCTTAAAATGTCTTCAAATGTCTTTAAATGTCTTCAAATGTCTTCAAATGTCTTCAAATGTCTTCAAATGTCTTCAAATGTCTTTAAATGTCTTCAAGTGTCTTTAAATGTCTATAAATGTCTTCAAATGTCTTCAATTAAAAAAAAAAAGTTTGCAAACTACCTTCAAATATCTTTTTTGAACCCTTTGTGACCCTTTGAAAGGCTTTTCGCAAGCTTTTTCCGGTTTAATTTCCCATGTCTGAACTCAAGACCACCCTTCGGTAGCAATCAAACGCAACAGTTGCGTCTTGTGTTTGTGCGTAATTCATTACAACTTCCACCTGCGTCATCCCACCCTCTCTGTCTCGTCGGTAGATGAAACAGATGTTCCAAGTGTCTGTCTCGGGTGCCCCTTGATGTATGCAAGCTTAATTTGCGTCATTTATCCCAGCCCAAGAGATAGAGTGCGAGCGAGCGAGCCTTTAATCATTGTAATCCTTTGAGCGTAACTCATCTTGAAGGGGGAGATTTATTTTCCGCTTTGCGTGACGTTTGCGGGTATAACTGTAGGCGTATAGCATACCTTAAGGGGAATGTTCGATGTTTGTTTTATTTTCCACCAAAAACTTGTGTGTAGGTTATCCACCGGTCAAAGTAATCAGCTTAGCGTCCAAAGCGGTTCCCTCGGTAATCCTTAATAACCCGGAAAATGTCCACTTCCTGTGTGTGTGTGTTTGTGGTATCGTTTTCCCTTGACGGGGAACGATGACGATGTTCTCTTTTTCCCGGAAAACGACAGAACCAACATCGTGAAAATGTGTTTCCGTTTTTTTGCCGCCGGCGAAATAGAATTTTCCAATCCATCGGCTTTGCTTTGGACAAACATGAGAAGGAGAGAGAGAGTTTTTACAGTGCTAAGCCGCTTTCTTTCGATGGGGAAAACCAAAAAACGCAAACAGAAGCAAAAGTTGGACGCCTCGGAGGGACTCGGATGTGTGCTGGTCTTCAAACGAAGGTATGGTTTTGTTTCGAGGTTCATTTTTCAGCCCAGTTCAGCGTGAAATGAATTTTTTTTAGTTCAAAAAATGCGGTTGATTGTGAAGATCCTGGTTGGATTGTGTCTTGGCAACGTTGAAGCAACGCAGTGGTGGGTTTTTTTTGCTAAATTTGTCCTTCAAAACGCTTTCAAGTCTTGTCTCTGACTCTTAAAGTCAAACAATCAATCGCTCCATGGCCCCCGCAGGTAAATCCGGATCGTCCGGATGTTTATCCACGTGCGAAATCTCCTTACGCGCCCTCCAAGCAAAGCAGAAAGAAGCGCAAAAAGTGGTTGACGAGTGTCATCATCTCGTCACACCCAAAGAAGCAAGAATCTAGCGGGTAGACAATCTAGCCCTCCCTTACGTCACGTGTGACTGACTGACTGACTGACGCGGTTAAGCCTTCAACAACGAGGTCGTTTCTCTCACTTTTTCTGTAGGTTATGTTCTTCAGCGAGGACCAAAGTGGAGAAGAGAAGAAAACGGTGACACGTGTGTGTGTGTGTGAGTCGGAAAGGATTCAAGGTGTCAAATGAAGAAATTCTCGTCCTTCAACGGTGACGGCGAGGCAACTAGGCTGAAGAATAACGAGGTTGGGTGGGGGGGAAAAGAAGAAGAATAGATGTGTCAAGTGGCTGCTGGGAGTGTCACCCTCTCCACCCATGACATGAATCAGTTCTTAGTGTCAAGGACGTAACGAGTTTTTGGCTGTTCAGGGTGGTGTGGGTGGAGACAAACGAGTTGAATGGTTTGTGGAGTTTAAGTTCTCTCTGAGGGAATAAGAGTACAATTCCTTGCAAACTTGCTTTCATCTTCTGACTGTTTTTTTTCCTCTGACTTCATTTCTGACTGATTTCATCTTCAGACAGTTATAATCTTCTGACTTTTTTGATTTTTGACTGCACAGAAAAAAATAATGTAAATTTGGAAGCTTTAATTTTGGAAGGTTGAATATTACCTCTTTTATGATGTAATTTTACCTCAATTTAGACTGAAAAAGTGACATTACACCAGAAAAGTGGTAAAACTACACATTTCCAGAGGTAAAATTACACCTTTTTTCTGACATAAAAGATGTACCCTTTCCCAGATGTAATATTACCATGATTTTTTTTTCTGTGTGTTTTCTTCCTCTGACTGATTTCATCTTCTGACATCTGGCATCTTCTGACTATTTGCATTTCCTGACTGTTTGCATTTTCTGACTGTTCTCATCTTCTGGCTGTTTCCATGTTCTGACTGTTTTCATCTTCTGACTTTTTAGATTTTTGACTGTTTTTTTCCTCTGACTGTTTTCATCTTCTGACATCTTCTGGCTGTTTGCATTTTCTGACTGTTATCATCTTCTGGCTGTTTTTATCTTCTGACTGATTGCATGTTCTTACTGTTTTCATTTTCTGACTGTTAATTTTCTATTAGTGAGTAATAAAACAAAAAAAACAATCTTCCTAGACTGCAACGCTACGTTCGTATTAGAAAAGCTATCGAAAAAAATATTTATAATAGAATTTATTTTCAAAATCAAATTTAAATCATTTCAAAGTTTAACCCTTTCAGGCCTGAATTTTTCTGAGCTGTGTAAATTTACAAATTTCAGCAGTTATTTTTCCCATAAATAACTAGAAACAGACAATAAAAAGTGGATAATTCTCCGCCAACTCACACAGCAGTTGCCCCGACCCACCTTAGATTTGGGTAAAACTTTGTCCCAAGGTGATCACGAATCCAAGGTCCGTTTTTTGATAGCTAGTAACGGAGGGGCGGTACGGCTCCTTGCAATTTTTAACATGGAGCAATTCCAGCTCAAATAAGGATTTTTCTGGTACTTTTGAACCCGACCCTCCCCGATTTCAATGAATCTTTGAAGACATGTTTTCCTAGGCCTATATAAGCCGTTTTTGTGTATATGGAGCCTTAAGTACTTGAAAATAACATTTGAGAAGGGCGTAAGGTAACATTTTTGTATTTTGTAGTTTAAAAATTACTGTATCTCGAAGCTGTTGCGTCGTATCGAAAAGTGGTCAAAGACAAACTTATAGGAAATTGGACGGGCTTTCTGAAAAAATACACTAGAACAAAGATACACGCCACATCTATGAGATTTTTTGATTTTTAAGTCTAAAACTTAAATTTAAAGGTGATGTCACGATTTTTTTTCGTTCAAAATTTTTGAGGAAATAGCCTAAAATGTTACCAAAAGACTGACGAAAAATGCAGGGTGGTAGGGTATATGGCCCTATTTTGGACCTACTATGCAAAGCGTCAACATATTTCGCATTTTTCTCAGGAACGGTCTATTTGACCGTGAACGGTGAATTTGACTCGTTTCAGCATTGTTTTGTGCCTTAATTCATGCTTAACAAAGTGTACTATTGATATTTGGAAATAATTTAACCATTTCATTGTAATAAGCATTTCAAGTAAAACATTTTTTGGATGCTTTTTGGACTTATTGAATGTATTTTGGAGACATCGCTGAACCTATTTTGGACCTACACTCTGATTGGTTGAAATTTGGACAACTCGAATTGCGGCGTGCGGCGGCAACACGCACACTTACAGAAACTCGGATTGATAAACCAAAGGGCCTATCCACGATTATAATTTGGAAAATATTTGTTTCAGAAATTAAATAATTATGATAAAACAATGGATTTGAATTTGGAAACGTGTTTTAATTATATTGAATGGAAACTCACGCATCTTTAGCAGGTCTCTGTCCTATTTACAAATTGCGTATTCTCACGACCTAATTGTTCAAGCATTAGAACATAAAATGCAACCCGATATAAGCCGCAATAAAACACCTTAACTTAAAATTAAATGAATGACAAAGATACATACACAATACATAACAAGTTACAATGAAAAAAGGTTCTAAATTTTACGCAGAGCTTATGTTCAAATATTGCTAAACAACAGGGATGGAATAATCGCAAAAAAATCATTTTTGCTAACGAACTTTCTTCGCCCGCGAGAGAGAGAGGAGGCAAATCACGCAAAAAAAATTGCTCCCGAAATTCTTCCAGAAAATCAATCTGCTGATGATTTTTTGTGAATTTCCTTGTCAGCACCACTTAAAGATATTTATTTCACTTTGTTTACACACATTGCCCATCTACAAAATGTGACAGGTTGTTTTTTGTGTGACGTTACAATTGCAAGAGTAATAGTGAAAAAGATGTTCAGCCGAATAATCAAGATGATGATCAAATAGTTTGTTTTGTTAAAAGCAGATTTGAGGTGTTCAAACATTATTTTTACTTCGAACTTACCATCACTTAGGTTGCTGATATAATTTTTAAGAAAATCGTTTTTGTCAATATTTAATTAACTAAGTTTATAAGCTTTTTACCTTATACATATAAGTTTTAGTTAAAATTGTTAGAATTCAGAAGTTTGCCTGAGATTCGTTGAAACTAGTTTTGTTTATTAAATTATAGATTTATATTACATGTTTAACTGAATTCAAAAAACGAATCAAAAGTCTATTTAAACTTTTAAAAATTTCATGAAAAGTTCTTCATGAGGTACGTTGAGCACTTCTCTGCCACGGTCAGTATGATTCCAAACCATTCCGTACGAATTTAATTTGTACTCTTAATTTTGCGGAAAAATCTTAAACCTATCAAAGTCACCCAGATTTACGGTAATCAGATATGTCTCAAATCATAAAATTCATAAAGTTAACATCGCATTTACCACTTATGCTAATTTTTTTTCGAAGATTTTTATTTTTCTTGCTGGTTCAATTGTGTTTCTAACATGATTGACACGGTAATTTTTTTTTCATATGAATATTTCTCTGATTAGTTTGCAATACGTCGCACAGTGGATCCAGGTGTGACAAAAATCAAAAAATGTAAGTTAAATTTCAGCAGTGTTAGTATTTTTCTATTTTTTCTCATACCTTCAAAAACTCTTTCCCAAATTTTGAGCAAGATTGGATGTAATTTTAATTTTTGGCGGCTTTGAGAGTGCAGACATTTTTGTTATTTCTAGTAGCTGAAACTTCAAAATTCGCAAAAAAATTTTTTTCTTAAAACTTGCATAACTTAGCCAATTTTAAACCAAATTTGATTCTTCTGGCTGCATTCGAAAGGTATTTAAAAGTTGTTAATTTTACTGTTCTTGGAATTTTGATTGACCCCTCCCCCCTTTTTAGCTGTTCAAACGGAAGAAAGCATTAACTATTTTCAAGATTTTTTCGAATTTCAAACCTTCAGGAACAATTTTGTACGGGTGTGACCAAAGTCTCGTGTGCAGTTTCTGTCGTGAAATTTAATGTTCTTTCAGACAGTGTATAGCAAATTTTGCTCAAACTTGCTCGAAAGTTCAAAATTTGCATGTTTCTAAAAAAAAGTCAAAGTGGATCTACTCTACTCTATTCACGAATCGGATCAAAAAGTCAGCTATGGTAATCGCCTTATGATCTTTCTTCATATTCAAGAATTCAACAAATGTACTAAAATAATACTAGATTTTGGATTTCTTAGTGTACCAAGAACCCCCCCCCCCTCCCTCCCCCCCTCTCCCTCGTCTTTTTATGACTTGGTTGAATATTCCTCTTGGAATGACTGAAAACTTCAACGGCGCAAATATTTTCTATTGTAAAATTTCACATGTACTTGTGTGCTATCTTGTGACCCGTCTGCTGAAAAAGATAGGAGTTGTCACAAGATAGCACACAAGCTACGATGTGTATCTGCGTGGAGAATTATTGGAACAAAGTGATGCGGGCAGTGATAAACATAGTTAATGAGCAATTGCAAACATTTTAATGAATACCGTCGTCAGGGTGACATTGGGTCTGGTGGGTGAGATACAGTCATACAAAATTGCTAAAATTTGTATGACCCAATCTCACCCCAGACCTAATGTCACCCCCTGATGACGGTACATACTTTTTCTGGTACGATAGATTTTCTTGTGGGAGTCCTAACCATGCAAGATTTTTTTTCAATTGTCCCAAAAAATCTTCCAAAAAGTCTTCCTAAAAGCAGTTTTTACCTTACATATTTTTATGTGCAGCTTAGTACATAAAAAGCAGAGCAGACCTTGGTCATAGTCGTGGATGAAGAGAAGAGGAAAGATGGGAAATAAAAAAAATAAAATTCAAAACTTTATTCTCAACTTTTTTAAATTAAAATGTATCACAAATTACTCTAATTAATAACTCTAATACAAAAAAGCAGAAATTTTCGATGGCCTCAACAAAAATCTAAAGTTTTATTTAAAGGTCCTTTAATTTATTGTGTTTCATATGTTTATAGGACCTTTAAAAAAATCTAGAAATGTCTTCTGATCTTTTTCTACCTAAACTACAGATACTACTAAAATGTGCACAGTTAAAATGTGATGATAATCTCATAGAAGCCAAATAACACTTTTCCTCAAATACACAAATTTTGGAACACTTTATTAACTGGACCACTTTAACGTTACTACTGTACTGACCCTGATCAACTTTTCGGAAGATGACAAAGCTGTTATTTAAAAGTGTGGTATCTACGAATTTGGTTTAACAAAATTTCGGTTATGGATCATTGTGATTCGGTACCACCCTAACATTTTATTTGTTAAGATTTACACACACACACAATCAAAATTACAAGCTACTATTGATATAAAAAAACAATTTCAGCAATTAAAAAAATATTTGAAAAATAAATATTTATGAACCACCCTAATGTACTTAGATTTTATTTCATGAAAAAATAAATGTGTTTTTTGAATTCAGCTGCCCAAAATTACCCTTATATGACATATTTGGTAGAATACCTGGCATTTTTTAATTTTGTCACACCTTTGTTCGGAGAGGATCCACTGTGCGTCGTAACAGCCATCACGATCTCCGACACTTATTTGTTTTTTTTTTTCTCTCTGAATCAAACCAAGTTTAGTTTGTTTTCCAGTAAAGAGCATTTAAAAGACGTGCAGATGACAATTCAAAGCATTTTTTATTTATAACTCATAAATTGATCGAGAACTGATCAAAAATTGATTTGTTTATAACTAGCGCTTAGGATCTTTTTAAAACTAACTCAAGATTTTTTAAATTTAATTCAAACGACATTTTCAAAAACCACTCGTAAGCAATATTGACAGCTCCTGTCACGGTGACAGCTGACGATTAAATGAACTAGACCCTTTATGTTTTTCAATCGTTTCCCCTTCAATTCATACAGGGTAGCCAGTATGCATTTTTTTAAAGCAAAAATTAAAAATATATGCAGCTAAATTGGTGATAATGATGTTAAGACAAAAATAAATCAACATCAGGTTAAATTTTGGGATACTGTGCAATTGGTCCTAACAATAATCTAAATCTCTATCATCAATGTGCATTTTTATCGTTTAAAAACCATATTTTCGTTGTTTTTGTTAATCATTGCCTTTTTAAAACTTAGATTTCTTTCAAATAATTACAGTTAAGAAATTCAATTCAAAATATTAAATTAAAGATTATCAATTAATTTCAATGAAATATCGAAATAAATTAATAAACTAAACTGGCAACACCTTGTTATACATGTGTTGGTGATAGCCTTGAACCGACGGCAAAGTAGCTCCAAAACTGATCCAGCGCGGCTGATTTTAAAAAATATAAATAGTTTTTTCGATAATGGAACGTTATTTGAATGGTTTAGTGATGAAAAACATAACAGAATTAAATAAACAACGGAAACCGGACGAAATTGCTTGGTGTCAATGCAAAACAGAAAAAAACATCAAGGTGTCGCGAGCCAAATCTGATAAGCAACGAGGCTGGAATTTTTGGACCTAATCTTTGTGCTAGGAAAATGGTAGAAAATACGAATGGCATTGGAAAAAGTGGCTGAAAAAGCGGAAATAATCTAAAATGTTAACATTTTTGGAAGAGGTAAGCTACAAAGCGATCTTGCTTACACTTTCTGTTGGTTGGATTCAGTGAATTCGTACTTTAAAAGCCTGAACTACCTCGATTAGTAAAAATAGGTCCAAAATAGGTACTAGGTCCAAAATACCCTATGTTGCTTTAAAAAAAAACCAAAAATCATTTACTAAAACTGTTTTTTTGAAAAGTGGTCTAAACTTCAAAATTTTTGAAAACCGGTAGTGAGAATCGATTTTCCAGACAATTTTACATAAAAGTCTCCATATTAACCATTGTCCTTTGTCCAATTTCCTTGTGAAGTTACAGCGGTTTTAAAAATGAAAATGTTGAAAAAACGAGTTTTTTGGTGATTTTTAGCAATTTCTATATGACAGACTTGGTTTTTCAGTCTCGTAAAGCTCGTCCAATTTCCCATAAGTTTGCCTTTGACAGCATTTCAATTGGATGTAAGGGCTTACAGATATAAGCTTAATTACATTGCTTATAACTGAAAATAGAATATTTTTTACAGTGTGGTAGAAACCAGGGTATTAAATTTGATTACGTAAATATAAAAACGATATAAATCAAAAAGCTGTCATAGGCAAACGTATGGGAAATTGGACGAGCTTTCCGGCAAAAATATTTACGAGAAATTTTTTTTTTATTTTTGTGAAAGTTTTGAGTATTTTCTAAAAATGTTATTGTTACATCCAAAATGTATGAAAAAAAACCTGATCATTTGATACCCATATTGCAATATCAATATATTTTTGGTTTCTTTAGAGAAAAAATATGCATTTTCAAAATACAGGAAAAATACGTATTTTTGTAAAAATTTTCATGAAATTATAATTTTAATGGATAGCTGATATCATCCCGATTCCAAAACACTTTTGATGTTTGCATGAATATTCATAGAATTATAGCCAATGTCTCCCATATAGCCAAAATCCCATAAGCTCTGTGCTTCAGTTAAGCACTGGGCCGTGCTTAACCGAGGCAGCTGAACGGTGCAAAACCGGGGCAGTGCAAAACCGAGGCGTGCAAAACCGAGGCATGACTGTATTATGTAAAACTAGACGCCCAAATAGATGGCTTATTCAGAATTCCAAAAAAAAAAAACGTTATTTTTATCTAAAAAACACTAAAGAGTAGAAAAAAACTCAATTTTCCGTGACTCGACTAAAATTTTTTTTGAAACATGTCATTTTAAGGGAAATTTAATGTTCTTTTCGAATCTACATTGACCCAGAAGGGTCATATTTTCATTTAGAACAAACATTTTCATTTTAAAATTACGTGATTTTTCTAACTTTGCAGGGTTATTTTTTAGAGTGTAATATTGTTCTACAAAGTTGTAGAGCAGACAATTACAAAAAATTTAATATGTAAACATAAAGAGTTTGTTTATAAACATCACGAGTTATCGTGATTTTACGAAAAAAAATAATTTGAAACAGTTACTTTTTACGTTTTTCTCTGTTTCGTCGTCCGTGTCTGTCGGGTCTAATTTTACATAAAAGTCCCTTTAACACCAAATTTCTATCTCATCACCGTTTCAGGCTGCAAATTATTGAAAAACACCTCTTTTTTCGCATGCTCAAAATTGCAAGGGGTCGTACCGCCCCTCCGTCACTAGACATCGAAAAACGGACTTCGGATTCGTGATCAGGGACAAAAGTTACCTCTTTGGACAAAGTTTCACGCACATCGAAGAGGGGTCGGGGCAATTTTTTCCGATTTCGTGTAAGTTGGTAGAGGATTACCCAAATAACATTTTATTATTGGACGTTCTGGGTCCTTCAAAGTGTCCTAGATTACAAATCTTGGAGTCTACACGGAGAAAAAACCGTTCCGAAAATCGTGAACAATGTACCACGAAATCGGGAACAACGTGATATTCCATGGTACGCGAACGTACCATGAACACTTTCCATGAACAAATCGCAAATCGTGAACGTTTGTTCACGCGGTTTAGAAATTGAAGCACTCTAGCGGATAAAAATGGTACTACGTTTTGGGTTGGTGTCAGTGGTGTAGTATTTCTTTGATGACTCTGCCATCTGGTGGCCATTTTTGGGCTCAGGGAAATGCGTTGCCATCTGGTGGCCAGTAACCAAACTACAAAAATCATCATGGCATTGAAATTAATTAATTTTTTTATTGACAAAAACACATCACTTTACAAATAAACACTTTTTTTTTTCGCTACCTGCAGTAAGAAATCACACATGGCTGGACCTGCAGTGGTTCAATCTGGTGGCCATCCCGATTTTTGTTGCACCGATGAAGACGGGAAGGTTAGAAGATGCCAGTGGCCGCCTGGAAGAATCTGACGCGGGAACATCTGTAAAGTATGTTTTTGTTAACAAAATTTTCAGCATCAAACATATAAAAACTTACCGAAATATTTGATAAGATGGCAATCCGGACAGAAAATTCTGTAGGATCTTCGCCGATGGCCCAAAACAGCGGTCATAATCTGTAGAATCGGATGGTTTCGTCGAAGCTGTAAAGTAAGGAAACTAATCAACTTATATCAAAGAAAACATTCTTTAATTTACTTACCTCAATAATTTGCCACATCCGCTTGCCAGCCCCAACACCTAGTTTTTGTTTTCTCCGAGATTCCGGAACAATTTGGTTCCTCCCGCTGCTGCGGTTTTTTTTCAAGCACGCTCCTGACGTTTGAAATGGAACGAGCCGTGGGCGCATTCACAAATGGCGCAGTGTCAAATGAAACATGGGTAGTTCAGATATTACGTTTTTCAAAAAATATTAATATTTGATAAATATTTTTCTCCAACTATAAAGTTTATGTTTATTATGATTCGATATATTTGCGAAAAAAAAAAGTTTTGCGGTGCTGTACATTGTAATTTCATGTATTGCGCATTTTGCACTTTACTAGAGTCTTGCGCAATTATTTTCATCACAGTATTTTTTCATCACAGTGATTTTTCTTCACAGTGATGACGACGATAACCGTTGCTATGGCAGGCTGTTTATTTATTTGTTTATTTTTGGAAGTTCAGAAAGCTCGTCCAGCTCAGAAAAGTGTTTTGGACCGGATAAGTGGAGGGACAACGACTTGTTTCGACTGTGGAATCGTGGTCTTCGGTACCGGGATGCAGCGGTGTTGCGCCGGCATCTTGGCTTACGGTGAATCTTTGTCTTTTTGCTGGGCGGATGGTGGACAATCAGCGAACGTCTCCACTACTTGGATCGGTACACCATCCGGCTGATCCGGCGCTGCTAAGAGGGGTTCCTTCAGGGCGATGAAGGCCAGTAGTTATCGTCCTATGGTCCTGGAGAAGGGGATGGGAAGGTGACAGACGGCGGTAAGAAGCAACTGTCCGGGATTCACGCTACCCATGCAGATCAATCCGAGATAGACGGATGTCCGGAGTTTCTCCGTCGGAGAGGGTGATTTGTTATCATTGGCCTCCCTGGAGTTTGTTCAAACTTTTTACCAATGCTATTTAAAACATTTAATCCTGCTAATATAGTCTTTCGAAAAAAAATATGTTCTTCCCGGTTCTACCACAAATACGGTAATTTAGAGTATTTAGTACTGTTTTTACTGAAAAATAAAAAAGGCTTCTTTCGTCTACAATCCATTGGTTTTTAGCTAGGTTTTCAGCAAATTCATGGCCTCGGGACGTGAGAATAGCCGTACCGTTTACGGTCTCATTGAACATAGCTCGAGATGGTCGATAGAATTATGCCCTCGAACTAAATAGAAAAAAATAATCCACCAAAAAAAACAACCAAAAGTGGCAACCACAAGAATCGATCCATGAACCTTTAACAGACCATCTCAATGACTTATCTGCCTCGACCACCACAGCTTGATGACTAGATTGCGGTCAGAAGTCGATATATTACACTTGTTTTGTTTTGATGGTGTGATGGAAATTCGGTTTGCCAACTGTGATGAAAATTTTCCCGCAGCACTCTACTGAGGTGCAAAGTGCGCAAAGTTGACAGTTCTCAGTCCTGCAAAGCAGTGTGATGAAAAAATCTAGGCCTAGCACGATTGACACAAAACTCTACAAATTGCTGCAAGGCGCAATAAGTTGAAAATATTTTTAAACTAGTCCAAACATGTTAAATGTGGTTATCAATGCTGAAAAAGGCATTTAAGATTGTTCTCAGTTGAATAGACTTCTATTTCCATTGAAATTTAGATATTTTTTTGAAAAAAAATTTTTTTGCCCCCTGATTTTTCGGACACATTTTGAAAGGGGGGGGGGTGACATAAGCTTTGTTGTTTAATGATTAAATGGTTAAATGTTTAAATGTTAAAATGTTTAAATGTTTAAATGTTTAAATGTTTAAATGTTTAAATGTTTAAATGTTTAAATGTTTAAATGTTTAAATGTTTAAATGTTTAAATGTTTAAATGTTTAAATGTTTAAATGTTTAAATGTTTAAATGTTTAAATGTTTAAATGTTTAAATGTTTAAATGTTTAAATGTTTAAATGTTTAAATGTTTAAATGTTTAAATGATTAAATGTTTAAATGTTTAAATGTTTAAATGTTAACATGTTTAAATGTTTAAATGTTTAAATATTTAAATGTTTAAATGTTTAAATGTTTAAATGTTTAAATGTTTAAATGTTTAAATGTTTAAATGTTTAAATGTTTAAATGTTTAAATGTTTAAATGTTTAAATGTTTAAATGTTTAAATGTTTAAATGTTTAAATGTTTAAATGTTTAAATGTTTAAATGTTTAAATGTTTAAATGTTTAAATGTTTAAATGTTTAAATGTTTAAATGTTTAAATGTTTAAATGTTTAAATGTTTAAATGTTTAAATGTTTAAATGTTTAAATGTTTAAATGTTTAAATGTTTAAATGTTTAAATGTTTAAATGTTTAAATGTTTAAATGTTTAAATGTTTAAATGTTTAAATGTTTAAATGTTTAAATGTTTAAATGTTTAAATGTTTAAATGTTTAAATGTTTAAATGTTTAAATGTTTAAATGTTTAAATGTTTAAATGTTTAAATGTTTAAATGTTTAAATGTTTAAATGTTTAAATGTTTAAATGTTTAAATGTTTAAATGTTTAAATGTTTAAATGTTTAAATGTTTAAATGTTTAAATGTTTAAATGTTTAAATGTTTAAATGTTTAAATGTTTAAATGTTTAAATGTTTAAATGTTTTAATGTTTAAATGTTTAAATGTTTAAATGTTTTAATGTTTTAATGTTTTAATGTTTTAATGTTTAAACAATTTTACAATTTTACAATTTTACAATTTTACAATTTTACAATTTTGCAATTTTACAATTTTACAATTTTACAATTTTACAATTTTATAATTGTACAATTTTACAATTTTACAATTTTACAATTTTACAATTTTACAATTTTACAATTCAAATTGATTTGCTTGAATGTTAAAATAACTAAATTCATTTATGTTTGATTTATTTGAATTTATCTTAATGACCCAATTTGCTTAGGGACCCTATTTGGATTCACTTCTTTGACGTCATCCGAAGGCCAAAGTCGGGCGCAACGAAACATGTCTGTGCGTGATTTCGTTTGCTCCTTCGCATGCAGCCGACGAAATTCCACCTGCAGATAGCGCTGATTCCTTGACACAAACTCTGGTACACAACGCCATCTAACGAAAACAATGTGTAAACTTCTAAACATAAAATGTGTTCCCGATTTTGTGAACACTGTTCACGATATCGTAAACATTTCAACATGATTTCGTGATCAAGTTCATGATTTCATGAACATTTAATGTACGCGAAAACATGAACATTTGTTCACGAATTTCGGAACGGTTTTTCTCCGTGTACGTCCGTAACAACATGATTCTACCAAGTTTCCGATTTTGGAAAATATCAGTTAAATTCAGGTGTTTCGCAATTGTGGGAGGCACAATAACATCCCACAATTATGGAACAGGCAATTTGGAGGCAGTGTTTTGATGCTCTGAATAAAATAGTCTTGAAATGCAGTTTTTTGTTCTAAAAGTACTACTTTCACTAGTGAAATAGCAAGAGAATGTCCAAATAAAGGTCCTCAAAATAGTAGGGTCGCCAGAAAAGATGCATTTGGCATGCTATTGACAAATTATCACAAAAGTGTTCCAAATTTGTGGGTGTTCCGAATATGTGGGATGGCTGTAACTTAACTTAATAACTTTTCCAGCCAACAAAGAAAGCACCGCCACTTTCCGTGACGGCGATAACGAACTCCCCCTTCCCGTTTTGAGAAGGAAAAAAGTGGGGAAGCCTTTGATTAATTAAATTTTGATAACAAAAGCCGTTCGCTGACTGCAAAATCATCATCTTCATCATCGCGATAGCCAGGAGGGCGCGCCTCTTTCCATGGCACGAAAAGGATTTAACAACTCCCACGAACAAATGATTCGATTTTTTTTTGCCGGTGTCTTAATCCGTTGATGTTTCTCCCGATGATCCCGGACCCCTTGGAAAGATGACGCTCAAAAAAAGGTCAGATTCTCCGACAATGGCTGCTCCAGGCGAGGTTGTCGTCGTCAAGGATTAACCCCCTTCCCGTTCGTGCCCATTTTGACAGGATGAAAAACAGGAAGCTTCTTTTGGGTGGCCAGGTTCTATCGTCTTCTCGCTTTTTTTTTATTATAAGTCTTTAGTTAAACACGGAGCAACTTTTCATTCCTTTAACGAGGAAGAAAAATGGCGATCGATTCACCTTTCAGAGTTTGGACTTTCTTGTCCAAACGATTCTCAACGATTCTAGTTTGAGTCAAGACACCAACCAAAAAACTTTCTCAAACAAGAAAAGTGGCACCAATTCGTTCCGACCTTGCCGGTGGGGGTGTACAATAATGATGGTTCGCTGACTTTTCCGCAAGAAAAGAGCGCGGCAACTATTCCTCTACAGAGCGGTGCAGTTGAGTGGAAAAGCACTAGTACTGGAAGTTGAACACACTGACTGCAGGCCTCGAGCGCTCAAGAGGATCATTATGAAATATTTATTTCCCTTCCTGTTTGTGTGGCGTTTTGCAATGAGAAAAGAGCAAAAAAAAAGGAAAAAGTTCCTTGATATTTATTATTGAAATTATTTCTAGTTTGTGAGATTTGACTGCATACTAAACATTTCTGTAAAAGAAGATATTTTAACACTCTTATAAAAAAAATATTTCGTTTTGTCATATGTTTTCGTAGGCAATAAATGCCCACAAATGACATTGTATTCTTTGAAATGTTTGCGCGATTAAAAAAATTTTCTGGCTCCTGTTATCTTCTGGCTGATTGGATCTCATCTTCTGGTTTAAGCTTCTATTTTTTTTCTTCTGACTCTTAAATCTCTAAATGACTGACCAAGTTGAACAAAAATTTCCTTCATCCCGGGTGCACGGAGAAAAAACCGTTCCGAAAATCGTGAACAATGTACCACGAAATCGGGAACAACGTGATATTCCATGGTACGCGAACGTACCATGAACACTTTCCATGAACAAATCGCAAATCGTGAACGTTTGTTCACGCGGTTTAGAAATTGAAGCACTCTAGCGGATAAAAATGGTACTACGTTTTGGGTTGGTGTCAGTGGTGTAGTATTTCTTTGATGACTCTGCCATCTGGTGGCCATTTTTGGGCTCAGGGAAATGCGTTGCCATCTGGTGGCCAGTAACCAAACTACAAAAATCATCATGGCATTGAAATTAATTAATTTTTTATTGACAAAAACACATCACTTTACAAATAAACACTTTTTTTTCGCTACCTGCAGTAAGAAATCACACATGGCTGGACCTGCAGTGGTTCAATCTGGTGGCCATCCCGATTTTTGTTGCACCGATGAAGACGGGAAGGTTAGAAGATGCCAGTGGCCGCCTGGAAGAATCTGACGCGGGAACATCTGTAAAGTATGTTTTTGTTAACAAAATTTTCAGCATCAAACATATAAAAACTTACCGAAATATTTGATAAGATGGCAATCCGGACAGAAAATTCTGTAGGATCTTCGCCGATGGCCCAAAACAGCGGTCATAATCTGTAGAATCGGATGGTTTCGTCGAAGCTGTAAAGTAAGGAAACTAATCAACTTATATCAAAGAAAACATTCTTTAATTTACTTACCTCAATAATTTGCCACATCCGCTTGCCAGCCCCAACACCTAGTTTTTGTTTTCTCGAGATTCCGGAACAATTTGGTTCCTCCCGCTGCTGCGGTTTTTTCAAGCACGCTCCTGACGTTTGAAATGGAACGAGCCGTGGGCGCATTCACAAATGGCGCAGTGTCAAATGAAACATGGGTAGTTCAGATATTACGTTTTTCAAAAATATTAATATTTGATAAATATTTTTCTCCAACTATAAAGTTTATGTTTATTATGATTCGATATATTTGCGAAAAAAAAAAATTTTGCGGTGCTGTACATTGTAATTTCATGTATTGCGCATTTTGCACTTTACTAGAGTCTTGCGCAATTATTTTCATCACAGTATTTTTTCATCACAGTGATTTTTCTTCACAGTGATGACGACGATAACCGTTGCTATGGCAGGCTGTTTATTTATTTGTTTATTTTTGGAAGTTCAGAAAGCTCGTCCAGCTCAGAAAAGTGTTTTGGACCGGATAAGTGGAGGGACAACGACTTGTTTCGACTGTGGAATCGTGGTCTTCGGTACCGGGATGCAGCGGTGTTGCGCCGGCATCTTGGCTTACGGTGAATCTTTGTCTTTTTGCTGGGCGGATGGTGGACAATCAGCGAACGTCTCCACTACTTGGATCGGTACACCATCCGGCTGATCCGGCGCTGCTAAGAGGGGTTCCTTCAGGGCGATGAAGGCCAGTAGTTATCGTCCTATGGTCCTGGAGAAGGGGATGGGAAGGTGACAGACGGCGGTAAGAAGCAACTGTCCGGGATTCACGCTACCCATGCAGATCAATCCGAGATAGACGGATGTCCGGAGTTTCTCCGTCGGAGAGGGTGATTTGTTATCATTGGCCTCCCTGGAGTTTGTTCAAACTTTTTACCAATGCTATTTAAAACATTTAATCCTGCTAATATAGTCTTTCGAAAAAAAATATGTTCTTCCCGGTTCTACCACAAATACGGTAATTTAGAGTATTTAGTACTGTTTTTACTGAAAAATAAAAAAGGCTTCTTTCGTCTACAATCCATTGGTTTTTAGCTAGGTTTTCAGCAAATTCATGGCCTCGGGACGTGAGAATAGCCGTACCGTTTACGGTCTCATTGAACATAGCTCGAGATGGTCGATAGAATTATGCCCTCGAACTAAATAGAAAAAAATAATCCACCAAAAAACAACCAAAAGTGGCAACCACAAGAATCGATCCATGAACCTTTAACAGACCATCTCAATGACTTATCTGCCTCGACCACCACAGCTTGATGACTAGATTGCGGTCAGAAGTCGATATATTACACTTGTTTTGTTTTGATGGTGTGATGGAAATTCGGTTTGCCAACTGTGATGAAAATTTTCCCGCAGCACTCTACTGAGGTGCAAAGTGCGCAAAGTTGACAGTTCTCAGTCCTGCAAAGCAGTGTGATGAAAAAATCTAGGCCTAGCACGATTGACACAAAACTCTACAAATTGCTGCAAGGCGCAATAAGTTGAAAATATTTTTAAACTAGTCCAAACATGTTAAATGTGGTTATCAATGCTGAAAAAGGCATTTAAGATTGTTCTCAGTTGAATAGACTTCTATTTCCATTGAAATTTAGATATTTTTTTGAAAAAAAATTTTTTTGCCCCCTGATTTTTCGGACACATTTTGAAAGGGGGGGGGGTGACATAAGCTTTGTTGTTTAATGATTAAATGGTTAAATGTTTAAATGTTAAAATGTTTAAATGTTTAAATGTTTAAATGTTTAAATGTTTAAATGTTTAAATGTTTAAATGTTTAAATGTTTAAATGTTTAAATGTTTAAATGTTTAAATGTTTAAATGTTTAAATGTTTAAATGTTTAAATGTTTAAATGTTTAAATGTTTAAATGTTTAAATGTTTAAATGTTTAAATGTTTAAATGTTTAAATGTTTAAATGATTAAATGTTTAAATGTTTAAATGTTTAAATGTTAACATGTTTAAATGTTTAAATGTTTAAATATTTAAATGTTTAAATGTTTAAATGTTTAAATGTTTAAATGTTTAAATGTTTAAATGTTTAAATGTTTAAATGTTTAAATGTTTAAATGTTTAAATGTTTAAATGTTTAAATGTTTAAATGTTTAAATGTTTAAATGTTTAAATGTTTAAATGTTTAAATGTTTAAATGTTTAAATGTTTAAATGTTTAAATGTTTAAATGTTTAAATGTTTAAATGTTTAAATGTTTAAATGTTTAAATGTTTAAATGTTTAAATGTTTAAATGTTTAAATGTTTAAATGTTTAAATGTTTAAATGTTTAAATGTTTAAATGTTTAAATGTTTAAATGTTTAAATGTTTAAATGTTTAAATGTTTAAATGTTTAAATGTTTAAATGTTTAAATGTTTAAATGTTTAAATGTTTAAATGTTTAAATGTTTAAATGTTTAAATGTTTAAATGTTTAAATGTTTAAATGTTTAAATGTTTAAATGTTTAAATGTTTAAATGTTTAAATGTTTAAATGTTTAAATGTTTAAATGTTTAAATGTTTAAATGTTTAAATGTTTAAATGTTTAAATGTTTAAATGTTTAAATGTTTAAATGTTTAAATGTTTTAATGTTTAAATGTTTAAATGTTTAAATGTTTTAATGTTTTAATGTTTTAATGTTTTAATGTTTAAACAATTTTACAATTTTACAATTTTACAATTTTACAATTTTACAATTTTGCAATTTTACAATTTTACAATTTTACAATTTTACAATTTTATAATTGTACAATTTTACAATTTTACAATTTTACAATTTTACAATTTTACAATTTTACAATTCAAATTGATTTGCTTGAATGTTAAAATAACTAAATTCATTTATGTTTGATTTATTTGAATTTATCTTAATGACCCAATTTGCTTAGGGACCCTATTTGGATTCACTTCTTTGACGTCATCCGAAGGCCAAAGTCGGGCGCAACGAAACATGTCTGTGCGTGATTTCGTTTGCTCCTTCGCATGCAGCCGACGAAATTCCACCTGCAGATAGCGCTGATTCCTTGACACAAACTCTGGTACACAACGCCATCTAACGAAAACAATGTGTAAACTTCTAAACATAAAATGTGTTCCCGATTTTGTGAACACTGTTCACGATATCGTAAACATTTCAACATGATTTCGTGATCAAGTTCATGATTTCATGAACATTTAATGTACGCGAAAACATGAACATTTGTTCACGAATTTCGGAACGGTTTTTTCTCCGTGTACGTCCGTAACAACATGATTCTACCAAGTTTCCGATTTTGGAAAATATCAGTTAAATTCAGGTGTTTCGCAATTGTGGGAGGCACAATAACATCCCACAATTATGGAACAGGCAATTTGGAGGCAGTGTTTTGATGCTCTGAATAAAATAGTCTTGAAATGCAGTTTTTTGTTCTAAAAGTACTACTTTCACTAGTGAAATAGCAAGAGAATGTCCAAATAAAGGTCCTCAAAATAGTAGGGTCGCCAGAAAAGATGCATTTGGCATGCTATTGACAAATTATCACAAAAGTGTTCCAAATTTGTGGGTGTTCCGAATATGTGGGATGGCTGTAACTTAACTTAATAACTTTTCCAGCCAACAAAGAAAGCACCGCCACTTTCCGTGACGGCGATAACGAACTCCCCCTTCCCGTTTTGAGAAGGAAAAAAGTGGGGAAGCCTTTGATTAATTAAATTTTGATAACAAAAGCCGTTCGCTGACTGCAAAATCATCATCTTCATCATCGCGATAGCCAGGAGGGCGCGCCTCTTTCCATGGCACGAAAAGGATTTAACAACTCCCACGAACAAATGATTCGATTTTTTTTTGCCGGTGTCTTAATCCGTTGATGTTTCTCCCGATGATCCCGGACCCCTTGGAAAGATGACGCTCAAAAAAAGGTCAGATTCTCCGACAATGGCTGCTCCAGGCGAGGTTGTCGTCGTCAAGGATTAACCCCCTTCCCGTTCGTGCCCATTTTGACAGGATGAAAAACAGGAAGCTTCTTTTGGGTGGCCAGGTTCTATCGTCTTCTCGCTTTTTTTTTATTATAAGTCTTTAGTTAAACACGGAGCAACTTTTCATTCCTTTAACGAGGAAGAAAAATGGCGATCGATTCACCTTTCAGAGTTTGGACTTTCTTGTCCAAACGATTCTCAACGATTCTAGTTTGAGTCAAGACACCAACCAAAAAACTTTCTCAAACAAGAAAAGTGGCACCAATTCGTTCCGACCTTGCCGGTGGGGTGTACAATAATGATGGTTCGCTGACTTTTCCGCAAGAAAAGAGCGCGGCAACTATTCCTCTACAGAGCGGTGCAGTTGAGTGGAAAAGCACTAGTACTGGAAGTTGAACACACTGACTGCAGGCCTCGAGCGCTCAAGAGGATCATTATGAAATATTTATTTCCCTTCCTGTTTGTGTGGCGTTTTGCAATGAGAAAAGAGCAAAAAAAAAAGGAAAAAGTTCCTTGATATTTATTATTGAAATTATTTCTAGTTTGTGAGATTTGACTGCATACTAAACATTTCTGTAAAAGAAGATATTTTAACACTCTTATAAAAAAAATATTTCGTTTTGTCATATGTTTTCGTAGGCAATAAATGCCCACAAATGACATTGTATTCTTTGAAATGTTTGCGCGATTAAAAAAATTTTCTGGCTCCTGTTATCTTCTGGCTGATTGGATCTCATCTTCTGGTTTAAGCTTCTATTTTTTTTCTTCTGACTCTTAAATCTCTAAATGACTGACCAAGTTGAACAAAAATTTCCTTCATCCCGGGTGACATTGGGTCTGAGGGGTAAGATTGGATCACCCGAATTTTAGCACCCCTGATGACGGTAGGAGAAAAGTGACCCTAATGAATTGTTAGCTTTGAGTTGAAAATAAAGTTTCCAGGGTGATGAGGATTTTTTTTCCAGCAATTAAAATCGAATTAATAGTTTTCAAGACTTTCTCGGTTGAAAATGAGAGTCAATTGGGTAACATAAAAAAATCATTTTCTGTTTTCAAGTATTTTTTCGAATTTAAGATTTGCATGAAAATTACTAAGGCTGAATAATGTCTTCGAAATTAGCAATAAAAAATAAGCAATGTTCAGAAGTATGTTTCTGTATCATATTTACATTATAATTTCAAAACAGAGCTCTCAGATTTCGGTCATTAGATTTTTTTTATGTTTTTTTTAATCCGACTGAAACTTTTCTGGTGTCTGCCATTTTGCATTATTAGTTTGTCCATATAATTTTCCATACAAATTTGGCAGGTGTCCTTACCAAAATTTTATATGAAAATTCAAAAATCTGTATTTTTTATTATTATTACACCGTCTTCGAGTTAATCGCACAGACTGAATACCTTAAAACTAAACTTAAAAAATAAAATCATACAAAACATTGACAACAAATATATCACAGATTGATGATTTTCAGCTTAAAATTCTTCCTCGGCAGGCCAGGTGAGAACTCGTTGGACACCTCGTTGAAAAAGCGGCAACACCTGTCAATTGGTCGATTGTGGCCGTAGAGCGTGCGATGGACTGGAATTCTCAGCATGGGCAGGTTCCTCAGCTGTCGCACTGGTCTGTACACGTTGATTTCATCGCGGATCTGCTGGGAGTCGATGCGATCCGAGAGGACATCAAAGACAAACATTCGCTGAAGTAAGACACGGCGTTGTTCGAGCGATTGCATCCGAAGTAGTGCACACCTGTCGCTGTAGCTTGACCACCAAACACCATTTCTCCAAGGTAGACGACGAAGGGCGAAGAGGGTGAAACGACGTTGGACTTTCTCCAAACGGTCACGTTGATTAACGTGGTGAGGCGCCCACACCTGTACAGCGTACTCCAATATGCTTCTAACCATTGTGATGTAGAGTGTTTTCAGTGCGTTGATGTTCTCAAACTCAGCAGTATTACGACGGAGAAACCCAAGCATTGCAAACGCCTTCGCCGCCGTCGCAGAAACGTGCTCGGAAAAGTTTAGTTTTCTGTCGATCAACAAACCGAGATCCCTGATGGAACTGACGCGGTCCAGTTCGTGACGGTCGAAACTGTAATTGTAACGAATTGGGGCGGACGACCGTGTGAACGAAATGCATTTGCACTTGCTAGGATTAACTTTCATTCCGTTAAGGCTACACCACTCCAGAATTTTGTCGATGTCCTGCTGAAGCGCCACGTAATCAATGGCGGAGGTTACGGTACGAAAGATCTTCAAGTCATCCGCGTACAACAATTTTTGTGACTGGAGTTGTTGACAAATATCGTTGACGAAAAGAATGAAAATCAGCGGACCCAGATGGCTGCCTTGGGGGACACCGGATGGAATGGGGAATTTCCTTGATTGAGCGCCACCGAGGCGGACGTAGCCAAACCGTCCCGAAAGGTACGAACGGATCCATGCTGTCAGCCATCTTGGGAACCCCAGCCGGTCTAGCTTAGCGATAATAAGCGTGTGGGGTACCTTGTCGAACGCTTTGGCGAAGTCGAAGTAGATCGCGTCAGTTTGCTTGAACTTTTCGAGGTTTTCATTCAGTGCGCTGACGTACGCCATCAGGTTGGATACCGTGGACCGTTTTTTGACAAAACCGTGCTGGAACTCGAAAATTACTACCTGTGCGGCAGAGTACATTCCCTCGTGGATAAGCACCTCAAAAACCTTGGGTAGACAGGACAGGATAGAGATTGGCCTATAGTTATCCGCAGCCATGGTACTACCAGATTTGTGAATGGGCGTGATTGCTGCTAGTTTCCATTCTTCAGGAAAAACACCTTCGGATAGAGAGCGATTAAAGATTATGCTGACGGGTTTGGCCAGTTGCGCAGAAAGCCGCTTGATGAAGGCGGGTGGAAGACGGTCAGGTCCGGCGCCTTTAGAAGGGTCAACAACATCAAGAGCGGTTTGTACGTCGACTTGCGAGAACTCCGGTTGGGAATATTGTAGATCGTGAGTTGGTAGCGTGTTCAAGTAGTCGGCCGATGCAGCGGGCGCCGTTGTCTCGTAAACATTACTGAAGAAGTCGGCGAAAATGTTTGCAGCATCCGCTGGATTCTCAGCAGTAGTGTTGTTGAACGAGATCCTTGCTGGAAGTACGCTGGAGCGCTTTCTGCTTCTAACATATCTCCAGAATGACGATGGGTTTTCTTTCAGGTCTACTTGCACACGATTCAGGTATTCTCGAAAAGATTAGTCTTGCAGCGATTCGTACTCCGCTTCCAAATGCTCAACAGTGGCCCTGTTTTCGGGTGTACTGGCACGGAACAGCTTTTTCCGCGCTTTCCTGAGGATGTTTCGCCGATTTCTCAGGTCAGCGTCAGCGTTTTTGAAGGAATTCTTTGATCGATTTGGTGTCTTCGACAAAGTTGTAGATATGGATAAGATACACGGTTAATATTTTTTGTGATTTTTAATTTCACGTTTTGTTATTTGATTTGCAAAAAAACACTATTTTTATTTATTTCTAAAAAACGAAGTTGACTTTATAGCTGTCGGCCACCATTGCATTGCTAGTACCAACCACTAGTGTCTTCCTTTTATCTACAAGGACTTCGCCGCCCTGGGCTCCTAAGTGTATGAAAGTATGGCACGGAGCGACGGCGCCGAATACCCATATTTACACAAAGAATTTTAGAGCGCCAGCCGCGGGATTCGAACCGGCGACCTCTGGATTGTGAGTCCAGTGCGCGGTCCGATTGATCCACACGGGCGGGACTCTATTTATTTCTAATATGTTTCCAATTTTGCAAACTTGAGCAAACAATCATTGAATTCATAACTTGATTTTTGAATCAATACCGATTTAAAAAAAAAAAACCTTACTAAATCCACCCTTAGGTGGTTGGTGCCTTCCTCACATTTATAGGGAAATGCTATCCAAAATAGATACAAAAGGCATGATACTTCCGGACAACGTTTTCATAAAATTATCAGAGATCCGGATTCGTAAAAGTTCATAAATAACACTTAAGTGCTTATAAATTTTGATAGGGTTGTCAGATTTGCAATCTATTGAACTCGTTGGATAGGTCTTTTGATTATCTATCCAACGACAAGTCGCATGATAGATCCAGACAACGTTTTCATCAAGTTATCTGAGATCCGGCCTCTGAAAAGTTCATAAATAACAGTTAAGTGCTTATAACTTTTGATAGGGTCGTCAGATCTTCAATATTTTGAACTCTTTGAAAAGGTCTTTTGAATACCTTTCTAAAAATGTATAACATGACGGGGTTTCTTACAAAAACCACTCCTTTTACAATCTTCCGGACTTTTGTTAAAATCGTTTTTTTAACATAACTTTTGAAGTACTTCACTAAACTTTATAATTTTCAATAGCGACTTATGGGACCTCAAGACGGATCGAATGAGACCAAAACGGTCCAAATCGGTTCAGCCAGTGCCGAGATAATCCAGTGCAATTTTTTTGGATCAGCATCCCACCACACACACATACATTTTCTCAGAATGTGATTCTGAGTCGATATGTATACATAAAGGTGGGTCCAGGAGGTCAAATTAAGAATTTCGTTTTTCGAGTGATTTTATAGCCTTTCCTCAGTAAGGGAAGGCAAAAATCCAAATATTGGTCGCAAAAAATTTTCAACTTAATTTTTCGATGTAAAATCGAATTTGAAATCAAAAAATACACTAGTACAATTTGTGCACCGTTTTCAAGTTATAACATCGACTATTTTCAAAAAAGTTACCTGAAAATGGCTACAACTTAAAAACGGTGCACTTTATCAAAATTTTTGATTTTGATTTTTTTGATTGAAAATTCAAATCTACCTCGAAAAATAAAGTTGAAAAATTGCTGCGACCAATACTTCGATTTGACAAAAAAATCAATATGGATTCAAAAATTCATTCCTCGGTCAATGATTTTTTGCACATTCTGGAAATTTCTGAAAAGTTGGCATTTGATGTCCCTTGAAACATATCAGAAAATAAAAAAAAGTGTGTGTTTTTTTTGCAAATCAAGTTTTAGTGACAAAAAATGGAATTAAAAATAACCAGAAAATTTTTACCGTCTATCTCTTTTTTTTTATGTGTAGTGCTTATCCATAGCTACAACTTTGCAGAAGACACCAAATCGATCAAAAAATTCCTTCAAAAGATACAGATTTTTGAATTTTCATATAACAGTTTTGTATAAGCATTTTACAAATTTGTATGAAAAATTGTATGGACAAACTAATTATGCAAAATGTCTTCTTTGGGCATACCGAAGGCACCAAAAAAGTTTCAGCTGGATTAAAAAATACACAAAAAATCGAATGACCGAAATCTCTGCAGAGAATTGCTCTTTATCAAGTATTTCAAATAGTTTTGAGTTGATTACCTTCGATTTCGAAGCCATTTAAAGACTTATTCATATGCATGGGCTTTTTTGTTGTTCATAAACATTGTTTCTTAAAAAAACATGTTTCAATTCAAAATTGAATTTGCCCGTTTTTAAGTCAGAGCTTCTTTTAGGCATAAGTTTCAATTGTTTTTTTCTTTCATTTTAAAAATGCTGCTTCAACGAAAAGTATTCCGGAAAATTATATTTTTTTTAAAGCAGAGGAAATTTTGAGCAAAAAGTTCATGTAATTTTGAACAGACGATATCTAGGAAATAATTGGTACAATGCAAGGCTAAAATTTTTACTTTTGCGAAATGTTCTGATCTTTCCAATAAAAATATTTTTTTTTCTTGAATCATAATTTCAAGTTAAACATGGGTCATTCCATCTCAACTGAGTACACTTTTGGACTCGACCTTCACCGATTTGGACCAAACTTGGAAGGAACGTTCATCTATCGATTGTTAACAGATATCTGAAGTTTTATGTTGATTGGACCATCCCTCTATTTTTGGCACAGCCCTCTTTTTTGACGATTTTCTAAAAAACGTTTTTTTTTTTTCTTTAAATCATAACTTTGCAACTTTTTGAGCAAAAGATTTTCTACAGGTTGCATTTCATTAAAAAAAATTCAAAGAATTCGATAAAAATAAAATTTCAACCCTTAAATGCCCAAAAATATTATATTTTAACGTTTTAAGTATTAAAATTCAATTTTGACTTGTTCCTTATATTTTTATTTGTTTTATTTCATCCCCATCGTTTTCCCCGGACAATTTTACATAATAATCAATGTAGACCTCAAACTAAAATGAACCATTGGCGAGATACAACGATTTTACTGAAAAAAGTATGATTTTGCTAGCACTAGTATATTTCAACAAAAAGGGATAAATTCCGCATAGTTCGGTGTTTATATGTGAGAAACTTATTTTGGATTTGAATTCATAGGACAGAGTGCAGCGCAAAAACAAACTTTTTTCAGTAAAATCGCTGTATCTTGCCAACAGTTAATTTTAGTCTGAGGTCTACATTAATTATTATGTAAAATTGTCCGGGGAACACGATGGTGATAAAATAAAACAAATAAAAACATAAGGAAAAAATCAAATTTGAATTTTAATACCGTAAAACGGGGTGACTTTGATAGCCGGGGTGACTTTGATAGGTTCGCGATTTTTCCGCAAAATGAAGAGTACAATTAAAATACGTACGGAATGGTTTAGAATCATACTGATCGTGGTAGAGGAGTGTTCAAAGTACCTCAAGAAGAACTTTTCATAAAATTTTGAAAAGTTTAAAATGTCAGTTAACTATAGCTAAAAAAAAATGTTGATGAAAGTCATTATTTTAAACTTCTCAAAGTGTCATGATTTTGAATCGTTAAACGGAATGCATTTTCGGATTCATTGGACAATTTTTCACTAGGAGAAGGTTAAATAAGATATAAATAATAAATATATGTGTTTTTGAAACAAAATTTAAAAAAATCCCCTTATTTGTAGGCAATTTCAGTTGAACAAATTTCATGTAAAATGTGAAAACTTGTGATTCGTGCTTTGAATTCAGTATAAAATGCAATATAAATCGATAATCTTATAAACAAAACGAGTTTAAAAAAATTCAGGCAAAATTACGACTTTTTCACAATTTTACCTAAAATTTAAATGTTTTTATTAAAAAGCTTATGAACTTAGTTAGCTAAATATAAACATTGATTTTTTTCTTTAAACTATATCAGCTACTTTAGTGAAGGTACATTATAGTACAAATAATGTTTGAACATCTTATATATGATTTTAACAAGAAAAACTATGACTATCAAAGTCACCCCGGAATTTAAATTAAGAATTTTTAACGTAACTATTTTTATAAACTCTATTAAAATAACTTTTTTTTTCCAAAATAGTGCATGGACTTTGTGTGGCCTACCCCAGTACATGTTTTAAAAACAATAATCTTGAGAAAAACCTTGCCTGTTGGAAAATATTCCAAAAACAAATTGAAATCCTATCAAAGTCACCCCGGTTTACGGTACTTTAAACGTCATATTAGTGGGCATTTAAGGGTTAAAATTTTATTTTTATCGAATTCCTTGGACAATTTTCTATAAAAAATTTTTTTTTAGAAAATCGTCAAAACAGAGGGCGGTGCCAACAATAGAGGGATGGTCTAATCAGCACAAAACTTGGGATTTCTGTTAACTATCGATAGATGAACGTTCCCTCCAAGTTTGGTCCAAATCGGTGAAGGTCGAGTCCAAAAGTGTACTCAGTTGACCTGGAATGACCCACATAGATATTTTTCCTAAACTCATATTAAAGACCAAATCTTAATATTTTATAATATTTTTATTCAAAACATCAAAAAATTTCGCAATTTTTTTGTTTTTAACACTGTTTTCGCAATATCTCAAGAAACATTAGTTCAAAAATGCAAAAGCAATCCAAAATTTAAACTCTTATTTGGTCCCCTGAATCATAAATCCCATAAATCAAAAATTGAAAAATTGGGAACGTTGAACAAAAAACATGGGTAAACTGTTCAGTGGACCTGTATTTTGCCGAATAGTCCCGAAAAATATTTACAACTTTGCCTTTGCCCGAAATTGTATGGAGACTTGTATGGAAACATTAATGCTGCAAATTGACTTCTTTTGATGAAGAAAATGCATGGACAAAGTTTCATCCAAATCAAACAATAAAAATAAAAACAAATAAATTCTCATTATACAACAATGGTGTTAATGAAAAAAATAAAAAAAATAATCCTACAAATCGTTGCCGTCGTGCTAACTTGTAGTACGTGCATTTTGGGCCAAATTGAGTTGAGAATGCCATTTTGTGAAGCTCACAATGCCTCACCTTTTGACCTTCACAGATCCCAAAAATTCGATTTCAATCCTGAGATATTCAACAAAATCCGAAAAAAACTCCGTGCATTTTTGGCACTTCACTTATGAAGGTAGTTTCAATCTTGTCGTGCTATCTTGTCACTCCCTGGAAATTGATGTATGTGTGACAACTGGCCAAAGGGATTTCAGTCCAGAACGCGTTTGACGCACGTACAAGTTAGACTACCGTAAACATTTGTTATTATAACTCGGGACTCCAGCAATCAACTTCAACAAAACTTGGGGACAATGCACATAATGGCCAGCCAAACAAAACGCTTTTTTCTCGGAACGTCGAAATGGCGGGTGCGACAAGATAGTACGACGACGTCGAAATGTTGAATTTTTGTAATAAAAGACTTAAATTTTCTCAAAATGCCAAAAATCTTCAAACAAATCCTACGTCATTTGTAGATGGTGTCATTTATAAAATGTATCCTCATGATCTCATCGACATAAAGAAGTTCTTTTCACTAAACCTTTATCTTTCTAAAAATCACACAGAGCTCTCTCCTCTCACAAAAAAAAACTTCTCCCACAGAACTTCCTTCATTATAGCCAAAATAAAACGCTCATTCCTTCGACGTGCACTTCCATTTCAAAGAAAATTTGTATTTCCCTCCCTCCCCCCTTCACCAACACACAATCACCCTCGGGAAATGGTCACTTTTTGCAGGATTGACTGTGACTGCAAAACTTTTCCGCCTTCCGGGGGGGAAAAAAACTCGGAAAATGTGCATTTCCTCGTCGCACATGTATGGACTGTGGAAACGACGCTAGAACACAATGGCGAACCAAAGTACTTTATTTTAAAGTGAATTTAGAAAGTTTATCCCCCCCCCCCCCTTTTAATTTCAATGAAGCAAAGAAAGTGCACATAGAACCCCTTTCGAAGGGGGGAAATTATCAATAATTGTTTGCAAACTACTCCACCCCAAAATTGGCCCACTTCAAAGGGGGTTTGGAGAGTGTGCGCGCGCGCCCGAAAGTAGGCTACAAACGTGCTGCCATTAAGGGGATTGCGCCTGAAGGTATGCTTTAGAGAAGAAAACTTTTTTTTTCTCCCGCAGGTTTATGCAATGTTTTTGACCACAATTTTTTCGCACAAAAAAAATGAGCGGAAAAGAGTTTGGTTGGTACTTTACTTGCCACATGAAAAGAAAAAGAGAAATGGGCAGCAAAAGTTTTGAATGCTCGTAAATCTACCATAACTCTAAATGGAAGTAAAACTGTGAAATTTATAATTTTGGTTTAGTTAACTAATTTCATTGCAGGATGTATTAATTTGGTCACTTTTTGTGTAAAAAATGTTAAACTTCTTTTTGGCTTAATGAGACCCCACCAACGGAGAGATAATTTGTGTGAAATTTTCAATGATTTTGATGTAAAACATCTAACTTTACTACACTTTCGCAAATTTTGAAGAAAAAAAAAATTCAAGATGTCATGAAACTCAACTTGAACCCGATCCCTGGTTCTTCTAGAAAATTTGAAAAGGACAAAACTTTTTCGCGCAATCGAGGCCTGAGGAGCAGGTCATCGTGAGCGGTGTGCAGAGGCTCAAACTCGAAAATTAATTAACCTAATTCTTCCGCTGCTGCTGCTACTGCTCTCGGAAAACTCTGACTCTGGGCCAAAAACCAAGGCCAGATCCAAAAGTGCCCCCTCGGGGCGGGATTTCGCGGTATTCTGCGCCGAAGCTCTAATTAGCAGAAACTGGGAAGCAGCGAACTTGAGCCAAGTTTTGGCAATGATTGGACCTGGCTCTGAGCTGCCAAGTTGGGCTGGTGTTGGCAGATAATGGGATAGAGAGGATGCACTTTGCTCTGGCGCGTGGTTGGATAGTTTTTCGGAACAATTGGACGGGTGCCGAAAATTTGAGATTTCGCAGCATGGATTTACTTTGGAGAGGAAGTTTAGTGGGAGAAGTTTTTGAGAGACTTGAGAAAGTTTGAAATTTGATAATTCAGTCAATTTGGAAATGGTAAAAAAATATCTTTTTTGCAATTCCGTCGTGAAACTACTTACTTTTTCTGTCATTCTTGAACGACGAAATAGCCTACTTTTCTGTACCAAAAATAACAGAATCGAATAGCAACACTTTTTAAATTAAATGTTTAAAAGTTCTACTTTTCAGCACTGAAATGGGTGCTGAAAAGTTGAACTTTTCAGCACTTGTTTTGAAAAGTAACACTTTTCAACATTTTTTGATTTAAACGATTTATTGACAAAATACAAGAAAATTAGACTTGAAATTTCACTCAATGGGTGTTTTTCGAAATTGCAAAAAATGTTGAATGGAACTCGTTGCAAAACTTGATTTATTTAGCACTCATCGTATTTATCCAACTCGGTGAACCTCGTTGGATAAATGTCCTCTTTTTGCAACTTGTTGCATAAACTACTATTTTTATAACTTGAAAACATCACAACATAATCACCAACAAACTACACATTAATAAAACACAAGGTTATATTACTTCTGGAAAGGAGTACATCTTTTACGCAAAAATAATGTGTAATTTTACCACTTTTCTGGTGTAATGTCACTTTTTCAGCCTTAAGCGAGGTGAAACTGAGCAATTCTCTACCAAAACCGAAAATGGATTTTATTTGTATTTTTGATTTGGCTCAAACTTTGTGTAGGCCTTCCCTATGTCCAAATAAACTATTTTGTGTGATTGGTTCATCCATACAAGTCTCCATACGATTTTGGCTGCTGTCCATACAAAAATGGTACTTAAATATTCAAACAGCTGTAACTTTTGAGTGAATTTTCTGATCAATTTGGTGTCTTCGGCAAAGTTGTAGGTATTGTTGAGAACTTTTGAGAAAAAATAGGTACACGGAAAAAAATTGCAGATTTTTAAATCAACTATTTTTTTTCACTAAAACTCAATTTCCCAAATACGTATTTTTTTTATTTTCGAGATTTTTTGATATGTTTTAAGGGACAAAAATCCGCAACTTTTGAGCCATAGAGAAACATGGTCAAAAAATCTGCCGCTGAGTTAACGTCATGATTCGAATTCCCGGACACCTCATCTTGTTTTATCAATTATTTGGATATAAGTTCACATTATGGATGTCAAAACTATTTTATTTGATGAATTCTAACATCAACTTTAACAGTCAAACGCTCGGGTAGTCATTTGACCCCTATTTTTTTCTTAAAAATCTCATAACTTTTGATAGCAATGACCAATTTGGATGCTTCCGGGTGCAAAAGATCCAGATTTGTCTATATTTTCAACTGTCAGACGGAGGACAAATGTGGTCCATTTTTACCGGAGATATTCCGGATTCTGTTAGGGTACCTCGGCCCTCCTAAATGGATATTTGGCCAATATAATAAAAACTTTTCAACAGAATAAAATCGGAAATGATGCAAAACTTCAAGGAATCATCCTAAAACATCATCCTGCATAGATACATGACATGCTGAAGACCTTCGGGCACCGGAACAGGTTCTATCCGGAAACGGTTCACTGAGCTGATGTCAATTGTTGCCCAACTGGAACCGGCTCCGCTGCCCCGTAGGACTTAACCATGTCAATTATTTTTGCAGGATGATGTATTAGGATGATGCCTTGTAGTTTTGCATCATTTCCGAAATTTTTCTGTTGAAAAGTTTTATTATATTGGCCAAATACCCATATAGGAGGGCCGAGGTACCCAGCAGAATCCGGAATATCTCCGGTAAAAATGGACCACATTTGTCCCCCATCTGGCAGTTCAAAATATAGACAAATCTGGATCTTTTGCAACCGAAAGCATCCAAATTGGTCAATTCTATCAAAAGTTATGGGATTTCTAAGAAAAAAATAGGGGTCAAATGACTACCCGAGCGTTTGAGTGTTAATCTAAAGATTGTTTGAACACTGTAGTTAATGTCAAAACAATTAATAAAAATTAAATTATAAAATTACCAAAAATACGAAACATTTCACGTGAATTATTTCATAGGCGTCCAAAGCATCGGGAAGGCAAAGCAGAAATTTTTGGTATTGATTTCCTTAAATTCTAGAATTTTTTTTTATATAAAATATCGATTGTTTTGATGTTAACAGCTTATTTGAGACCTGAAGAATGCCATTCACTAACATTTCAGTCCAAATTAGAGCGATTCATTAGAAAAAATGAGTGTCCGGAATTTGAAGCAAAAGTGTCCGGATTTCGAATCAGCTTTTATCAGTGTCCGGGATTCGAAGCATAACAAGTCATTTTAATTTTGAAATTCTGATGAAAAATTGTTAGAAAAGACATATTTAGCATGCATTCTCTTAAAACTGACTGTTAATACTACATCCTGATGATATTTCTTCATTTCCAACTTATTACATGATTTTTTATCAGCTATAACGAAAATGACATGCTACTAAGTGTCCGGATTTCGAATCATGACGTTATGAATTTTTGAAAAAATAGTGATTTTTGGAAAAAATCGAAGTTTCATGCAAAAACAAGTTTCACATTATTTTTTAATGCAAAATAGAATTTGCAATCGAAAAGTACTGAACAGATTTTTTGATAAAGGGCTCTGTTTTCAAGTTATAGCCACAAAAAGTTTGATTTTAGCGAAATATTTGCAATTTTTCAATTTTCAAAAATAGTGACCATGTTTTTTTGGTTGTTTTTTCAGAGCAACTTTTCAATGATAAAGTTTTGCTTGGAAAAAGCATAAAAAAGGCAAATTAATCATATTGAAAATAAAGATCGCTGCAAATATTAAAAAAAAAAATAAAAACAATCTCAAGAAGTTGAGAAATCAGATAGCATTTTTTCATAATCTTCAATAATTCTAAGAAATTTGAAGAATGACGAATCAGATATATATTTGTATTAACTTTTTTTTTAAATTTCATGTCTTTAAAAAAAATTGAAATGTTTTGTAAAATATTTGAATAAGGTTCAAAACAACGCAAAAATTGTTTTTTCGTAGAGAAGATTTGAATTCAAATTTCGTTTTAGTAAATTTAATCTTGTCTCGTTGATTTTTCAAACTTGAATAAAAACTTGCAACGACGAAATTTTTCAGGGAATTCAATTTCAATCGACAAAAACAATTACAATACAATTTTGTCAAAAACATAATAAAAGTGAATCAAATAAACACATCTTTGAAAGAAATCTTTGTATTTCTTTCTTCAAAACAAATTATTTAAATCTTATTTGCGACACTTGTTTATGTATTTGTTTATTTGAATTGACCTATTAAAAGAAATTTAATGAAAAAAAAATGTTCACTGTTTTTTACTTTCACCAACATAAGTTCCGGACCGCCTCTGCTTTAGAAAATTCAGATCTGGCCCGCAGGGTCAAAAGGTTGGGCACCACTGTTAAAAGGACCAAACATTGAATATTACGTCCATTTAAAATGCTAGTCTTGATTTTAAAAATTTCAAAATATTTTTTTTCTAAAAGATCGAAAAATTTCACGAATTTTTCATGTTTTAAAATTGAAAATCGGACTATTATTTGCTGAGTAAAAGTATGTTCATTAGAAAATGGTGGTTTTTTTTTGTGAGATTTCAAAAACTTCAATTTTCGAGTTTCTTTTTTTAAAGCGGCTCTATCTCAGCAACCCGAGGTCCAATCTTCAATGTCTCTTAGACAATTTTATAGCAAATTTTCTGAGCTTTTCAAAAAAAAATATTTTCAGAAACGGTCACTCATGGTCACTGTTTTTAAAAATTGAAAAACTGCAAATATTTCGCTAAAATCAAACTTTTTGTGGCTATATCTTGAAAACAGAGCCCTTTATCAAAAAATCTGTAAAGTACTTTTCGATTGCAAATTCTATTTTGCATTAAAAAATAATGTCAAACTTGTTTTTGCATAATACATCGTTTTTTTCCAAAAATCCCTATTTTTCAAAAAATTATAACTCAGCGGCAGATTTTTTGACCATGTTTCTCTATGGCTCAAAAGTTGCGAATTTTTGTCCCCTAAAACATATCAAAAAATCTCGAAAATAAAAAAAAACATATTTTGGGAAATTGAGTTTTAGTGAAAAAAAAGTTGATAAAAGATCTGCAAAAAATTTTTCCATGTACCTATTTTTTTCAAAAGTTCTCAACAATACCTACAACTTTGCCGAAGACACCAAATTGATCAGAAAATTCACTCAAAAGCTACAGCTGTTTGAATATTTACAAACCATTTTTGTATGGACAGCAGCCAAAATTGTATGGAGACTTGTATGGATGAACCAATCACACAAAATAGTTTATTTGGTCATAGGGAAGGTCCCCACAATGTTTGAGCCAAATCAAAAAATACAAATAAAATCCATTTCCGGTTTTGGTAGAGGATTGCTCAATAATAAATCCATCACGATAAATCCATCAATCTTTTACAGTGTTGAAAAGTTCTTCCAAATTTGTAACCTAACACGCGGAGAAAGACGAAGATATTTCTTTGAAAAATAGAAAAAATGTGTTGATATTTCCAAAAATCACACATTTAATCCTCACGCAAAACTTAATATCTTGGCGTTTTTTGAGAAAAACCTGTTTAGATTTTGGAGTTGTTGTTAAACTACAAAGTTTGTGAATAAAAAAATCATTTTGTGATCTTTGACATATATTTTCCCTTTGGATTTGGTATTTGACAACGATATGGTTTAATTTGTTTATTATTATTTTACATTGAAGTTAATTTAACAACAATATGTTCATGAAAATATTGTGAACTTGAATTGAAATAATATTTCGTGAAAATCGATTATTTTACAGATAAACTACATGCAAATCTTCCAATCTCGCCACTTCTTAAATTTAACACGATACAATCCTCCCCGTGGGTCCGTGTGGGTCTCGTGGCGCAGGGGTAGCGGCTTCGGCTGCCGATCCCGATGATGCTATGAGACGCGGGTTCGATTCCCGCCTTATCCACTGAGCTTCTATCGGATGGTGAAGTAAAACGTCGGTCCCGGTTTCTCCTGTCTCGTCAGAGGCGCTGGAGCAGAAATCCCACGTTAGAGGAAGGCCATGCCCCGGGGGGCGTAGTGCCAATAGTTTCGTTTTTTCGTTTCGTTTTTACAATCCTCCCCAAACTTACCGACCACCTGCATCTGGAGGTGTCCCGTGGCGGTGGAGAAGAGTGGCGCATCGGCGGTCACCTCGCAGGAAAAGTTCCCGGACAGCCCAAATCCGATGTTTCGAATCACCACTTGGCTGGCGTTTGAGAGGGATAGCTGCAAAAAAAGAATAGAAAAAAGAGCAAAGTTTATAAAACTCAAACTGGCAGATCAGATATTGTTGCCCTGAACAGAGTGTCACAATTACGCCAAAAATCGATACTTTTTCAAGTCTCCTCCCTAAACAAACAAACAGGGCATGACTTTGTTGGAAATTTAAGTTCGCTGTGAGCAAACATTCGCGGGAAGGGAGGAAAATCAAAGTCACTTTTTTAAAAAGAAGAGGTATCCCTCCCTTAAAAGTATCGCGCGTCATCCAAATAAAACTTGGCAAAAGATACACATAGCAACCCCCAGACTGAGAAACTTTTCCATCCGATCAAACGGGGGTATCGAAGGACTGATTTTGTTTTTCTTGGAACAGTGAGATTTTAAAATAAAATTCCGTTGAAAATGAAAAGAAAAACACTGTTCGACCAAATTAACAAACAAATGTTTGATATTGTGTCCATTTTTAAAGACAGATATCCCACTGTTTCCAAATTTGACGTCAAACCAGTTACCCGGGCTAAAAAACTTTTCAGTTGATACTTATTTTTCTGTGATCCAAGACTTGCGCGAAAGAAAAACAATATCCGTTTGCGAAAAGAAACCTCTCCCCGCAAACAGCAACAGTCGCGCGATATTTCACGGAAAAATATGATATCACTTTTTTTTTTCGAGGAGGAGTGAAGGCGATATTTTGAGAAACAGCTCTGTTGCAAAAAAAAGGGTGAGGAGGCTGATTTTGAGGTTTTCCCAAGAGACTGCCAGCAAGAAAATCCACCATGTCATGTCGTGGTGGCTTCGAGAGCAAACAACGAATTTTTGAGGTCTTTCTCGTAATATATTTATAAGATGAGTTGTGCTTTTCTTTTTTATCAGGTGAAAGGTGGAACCTGGTTCAATGGTTTGGAGAAGATTCAATTTGGCCGTGTTTTGTTGTGCAATGTGGAGTGCAAACAAAAATATTTAATTCGAAAAAAAAATGCTTTGGGGCAATTCTCCGCCAACTCACACAGCAGTTGCCCCGACCCCTCTTCAATTTGCGTGAAACTATGTCCTAAGGGGTAACTTTTGTCCTTGATCACGAATCCGAGGTCCGTTTTTTGATATCTCGTGACGAAGGGGCGGTACGACCCCTTTCATTTTTAAACATGCGAAAAAAGAGATGTTTTTCAATAATTTGCAGTCTGAAACGGTGATGAGATAGAAATTTGGAGTCAAAGGGACTTTTATGTAAAATTTGACGCCCGGTTTAATGACATACTCTAAATGCCAAAAACCGTATTTTGCATCGAAAAAAAAAAAACATTTAAAATGTTTTTAAAACTCTGCCATTTTCCGTTACTCGACTGTAAAAAAACTTTGGAACATGTAATTTTTTTGGGAAATTTAATGTACTTTTCGAAGGGTCATTTTTCCATTAAAATCTTTTTTTTCATTTTAAAATTTCGTATTTTTTCTAACTATGCAGGGTTATTTTTTAGAGTGTAATAATGTCCTGTAAAGTTGTAGAGCAGACAATTACACAAACTTTGATATAGAAACATAAGGGATTTGCATACAAACATCACGAGTTATCGCGATTTTACGAAAAAAAGTTTTGAAAAGTTGGTCGTCGTCGATCATGGCCGTTCATCGTCACCCGCGACTGACACGTTCGACGTAACAAAGGGAAACGCAAAATGTACTTTTTTCAAAACTTTTTTTTCGTGAAATTGCGATAACTCGTGATATTTGTATGCAAATCCCTTATGTTTATATATCAAAAATTTTGTTTTTGTCTGCTCTACAACTTTGTAAAACATTGTTACACTCTTAAAAAATAACCCTGCAAAGTTAAAAAAAACACGACATTTCATATTGAAAATTTTTGTTCAAAATGAAAAAATGACCTTTACATTAAATTTCCCTTAAAATGGCATGTTCCAAAAAGTAACGGAAAATGGCAGGGTTTTTAAAACATTTTTAGTGTTTTTTCGATGAAAAAAACGTTTTTTTTCGGAATTCTGAGTACGCCATAAAATCGGGCGTCTAATTTTCCTTAAAAGTCTCTTTGACACTAAATTACTAGCTCATCACCGTTTCAGGCTGCACATTCCAAAATTCAACACTTTTTTCTGTGCACACAAAGTAATGAGTGCTACGCAAAGTCACTTGCATAATCATTGACTTCCCTCCAGGAAAATAAAATCGCTTAGAGAGCGCTCATTTAACATTCTACCGAGATTCCGATCATCTCTCCAATGATAGCAATCATATTACTTCTGTCACTACGCAGCATACACTAGGAAGAGAGAGACAAAAACGAGAGAAAGAGCACGTTGTCTCGTTTGGGCGGCTGCTTGAGTGTTGCTGATTTTTCGTTCGTTTCGTCTTCGTGTTTACGTTTACCGACCGTCGGCAAGCAATGACGATCATGATAGGCGTTGTGTGTCGGCGATGAAATATCTTTTTTTTTTGAAATTTAATATGTCTTTATAGAACTTTCTTATAATAATTACATTTTTTATACATGCTAAGTGGTATGGCTTAATGCTCTTCATCATTGTTGTATTTTTTGTTTTATTATAAACTGTTCACATTCATTTATTAACCTCAAGTTGTTTTAAATATTTACATTTAATCGAATATATTTGGGTAAAAAAGAAAAAAATATTTTAACAACCAATCCTAACTTAAAACTAAAAAAAAAACGTTACTTAATCCACCTTTAGGTGGTTGGTGCCTTCCTCTCATTTATAGTGATTCCAACCCCCCTAAAGTGTCCACATGTTTATGGATCTCCCCTAATGTTCGCAGCACCTAAGAGGTCCTAATCAAAATAAGTGATGAGTAATAAAACAGACTACCTACAGACTTTTTGTCAAGATTATACAGACACGGCCTTTGAGGAAAATGGCATCCCTCTACACGGCTTTTCGTAGCGATCAGAACCGACCAGTTGAGGTTATGTCAATTCAGACCATTTTTTAAACTGCCTGTAATTTAAGATAGGTAAGTCAGATCTTGAAAATTCTTACTTCACCTAAAAGGTCTTCACATATGCTTTCTAAAAATATATAACATGTAAGGGTTTCATAAAAAAAACACCCTTTTACCATAATTTTAATTTAATATGAAACAGTTTTTTTAACACAACTTTTTAAATACATGATAAAACTGCATGAATTTAATTAGCAAGACGGATCGATTAAACCATTCCGGCCAAAATCGGTTGAGCCTGTGACGAGATATTCCAGTGACATTGATTTGGTACACATGTCTACATACAGCCAAACACACAGACATTTGCTCAGCTGGTTTTTCTGAGTCGATGTGTATAAATGACTTTAGGTCTAGGAGGTCTAATTAAAAAGTTCATTTTCCGAGTGATTTTATAGCCTTTCCTCAGTAAAGTGAGGAAGGCAAAAATCATTGAAATATTCAAAATCATTAGAACGAGTAAACTACGAACTGTATTTTAAGATAAATCCTCCAAGGGTTCTAACTTGTTCCTGGCGAGTTTTGCACCCACGCAGAGTTGTTGTCATCTCGATGAAAATGTTCAGAAGTTCTTGTGGAGGAATCCGGTCACTACTTCTTTCATCCGTTGATGCTGGTTGGTTTTCCCTCGGTTGCTGACTGAAGCCTGGAGGTGTTGTATTCTCTGCAACTTTTTGCCGCTGATTCAACGGCAATGGCTGCAGATTAGGAACCACTCGAGTAGATCCCGCTCCTGGTGTTGTTGGTGTTTTGCGGCGATTTGGTTTGTGCCTCGTCGTCGCTTGCTGCCGAATTTTTACAAACTCAACTCGTTTTGGGCAGCTCCGATTCTTGGTTGAATGGTCGCCACCGCAATTGAAGCATTTGTGTTGCAAGTTTGAGTTTTGTGCTCACCTCCGCCGGTTGCACAGCGACTCTTGATGGAACAGTTCCTTCCACCAAACTAAATGCAAAATGGCTTCTTTGGGCATACCGAAAGCACCAAAAAAGTTTCAACTGGATTAAAAAATTAAAAAAAAGATCGATTTCGTAGAGAACTGCTCAACAGCAATTTCATTTGAAAAGAGCCTAAACCAAAAAAAAGTTCTCCAATCGAGCTCAATTTTTTTTAATCAAACCCATATTTTTTGTTTGGCCATTAGGGTAACCTACATCGTGCTAGGGTGGTTCGAACAATGACAATTTACGTCATTTTTCGCCAAAAAGAACACTTAGTTAAAAAAAATAATCATGTCTCCGCGTCATTTCATCCGATTTTAGCTGTCTTAGATGCAAATGTTGGCTAGTTTGGCTTTTTCATAAATATAGTAAGAAATTTCAAAATCTAGCTTAAAAAATTCGTATGAAAACTTAAAATGGCGTTTTGACCGTGTCTTGACCAAAGAGCCTTTTCCGGGGGAAGTATGACGGAACGTTATCGGACCGTCTACAGTCAGCTCTAAACTGCACCATGTCGTGGTGTGAGCAGGAAGGGCTGACAATAAACCCCAACAAAACCGTGATAATCCCGTTTACTAACAGGAGGAAACACGACCTTAGGCCGCCTACCTTGAAAGGAACCCAACTGACCTTCAGTTCTGAGGTCAAATATTTAGGAGTAATCCTTGACAAAAAGCTGAACTGGAATGCACATCTGGACTATGCGGTAAAGAAGGCAACTACTACTATCTGGGCGTGCAACAAAATGCTCGGCAAAACCTGGGGCCTTAAACCGAAACTTGCATTCTGGTCTTACACCACCATCGCCCGACCTAGGGTAACCTATGCGTCGACCGTTTGGTGGCCGAAGACTGAACAGAAGACATGTCAGTCGAAGCTGACCAAGCTCCAACGACTGGCATGTCTCTCTGTAACGAGTGCAATGAAAACAACCCCCACCGCGGCCATGGAAGCCATGCTATGCATTCTGCCTTTACATTTACATGTGAAGCAGGAGGCAGCGCTTGGCGCTCTACGACTACAACGGTGTAACAACTGGGTGGAAGGAGATGGAACGGGTCACTCGCGGATCGTGAAGGCTTTTGACATTTCCCCTTGCAACTTCAGTCTCGGACTGCATGGAGGTGAGGCTCAACATGGACATTCCATATGAGGTGATTGAAACAAATCGCCAAATGTGGAGTAATGGAGGACCTACACTTCCAGAAGGAACTATTCGTTTCTTTACGGATGGTTCAAAAATGGGCACTTCTACTGGAGCTGGAGTCTTCGGTCCTCGAACCAGGGAAACCATATCTATGGGAAAGTGGCCTACCGTTTTTCAAGCAGAAGTGTATGCCATACACATCTGTGCGAGGACGTGTATTATGAGAAATTATAGACACGCAAAAATCGGTATTTTCTCGGATAGCCAAGCTGCACTATTGGCATTAAAATCCTCTAAATGCGAATCCAAACTTGTTTGGGAGTGCGTCGCTTCCCTCAGGGAACTTGCTTCTCGGCATAACAGAGTCATGTTGTTTTGGGTCCCAGGGCACTGCGGCATTGAAGGCAACGAAATGGCTGATGAACTTGCTAGACAAGGCTCATCAAACATCTTCGTGGGTCCCGAGCCGTTCCTTGGAATCTCAAAAAGTGCCGTGAAGCAAGAAATAACTAATTGGGGACAATTGCAAATCGCTTCAATCTGGGGCGAGATGCGAGGATTGAGACAAGCTAAAACTTTTATCACTCCAAGTCCTTCAATTGCCAGGAAACTTCTTGGCTTAAACCGTAGGGAACTACGAATACTCGCAGGGCTTCTAACAGGACATTGTCCTGCCAGATATCACCTGCACAAAATCGGCAGGTGGCCTAACAACCTCTGTCGTTTTTGTTTAACTGAGCTGGAAAGCTCGGCACATTTACTCTGCTTCTGCGGAGCACTTGTGTCTCGAAGGCTGCGGTTCCTTGGATCGCACCTTCTTACGCCGTACAATGTATGGCACCACACCCATCCCAAGAAGGTCATACAGTTCATCGACTGTATTGCGCCGAATCGGGATAAACCATGTCTGCAAAATAACCCCTCGTCTTCCGATCCAATGGATACGAGTAATTTGTAGTATGGACAGTAACCAGGGTACATCACAAAAGATAGCCTTCTCAGGTGGTCGCAGTGAACTTAACCCAATGCCCATTGGGCAACAAAAAAAAAAAAAAAAAAAAAAAAGAGCCTATGTCTCAAAATATCTTTGAAGCTTTGAAAACAATAGTATCAGTCTTTTATCCCTGGAACTTTCCTGGAACTTTCTGCGTGTAACTTTTTTCAGCTCATGATGTCTTTGCCAATGATGGATTCAATTTAGATTTGTTTTGCACACATTAAGCTGGAACAAATGATTGTTTAAATAATTATTTAATTTTCTACTAAACTTTGTACTTTGAATCGTTGCTCGTTTTTACCTCGCTAAAAAATAATTTTCACAACGATTTTTTCTTCTGCTAAACTTTTGCGAAATTATTTTTGCAGCAACGTTTGGTGCGACGGACGTGCGCTAGGCCAAAGTGACAGCTAAATAAGCGCCATCTGCAAATAAATTTCCCTACATTATGTCCCCTCCCCAAACACAAGCAAGGGCACCCCAAAGCGACCGTTTTCGTTGGAATTTCTTTCTTTGGTAGAATTTTATCATTACGTTTAAGCTGCTTCACCAAAAATGTGAATTTTTTAAATAATTTAATAAAAAGTAAGAATAATTTGCAACAGATATTTACAGAATCGTGTAAATTTTCAGAATTTAGTTTTAAACATTTAATTTTTTTCAACATCTCTAATCATTCTGTTAAACGTGACGTTTAGCCACCCCACATAACTTTTTAAGGTGGATTCACAGCCAAAAAAAGGACACGACACCGAGAAGATATGGGCTGGATTTGGTTGATAAATTGCCGGTAGGTTTCAATTGTGGGCTCCCCAAGTTAGCTCGAGAAAGAAGTGCGCTCAACTTCTCCAAGCTAAGGTTCAACGATGTCAACGCAAATAATTACCGAAAGTTGCGAAATATTATTCACCAAGTCAATTAAATTGCAAAACCAGTGGCTAAGCCTCAAGTGACGCTGAGCACTTCATTAGCAAATCATTTGAGTGTCTCATTAAAATTATCAAGAACGACTTAAGTAGTCCCGGCGCGAATAAACAAGCGCAATCCGAGCCGATCCCTCAAGAAGATGGTCTCATTAGAATAATTTCCCGGTAATCCAAAAGGAGGTGGAAGTTTGCGAAAAAGGAAAACCGGGCAGTGAAACAAATCTTCCTCAATCTGAAGGAAAAAAAAGACGCCCCCTCGAGGATTTCAAGTGAGGGTATCCCAACAGGACTGGCAAAAAGGTAAAAAAACGAGCAGCAGATAATCAAGTGTAATGCCATACTTTTCCCGGCCAGCTTTTATCTGCTGATTTAAGAGGCAGGGTCAAGTTAAGGGAGAGTTGTTCATCTTGTTGGATTTAAACGAGGGGGTTTTTGGGCGGAAAATTTCGTGAATTTTCCTGTTTAAGTTTGGTAACTTTTCTGTGACGATCTGATCATTTTGAAGTACTCACATCCACGTTGATGCCCGGAAAGGGGAAGATCTTCTTCTCGGGGTACTCGCTGGGTGAAAATCGGTAAAACTCCCGCAGCCCGCGGTAGAACTTGACCGAGTACAGCGGCGTATCTTCCAGATCGTACATGCAGGTGAGCGTTGCGTGCTGACTTCGCCTCACGGCCGGGGGGTCCACCACCAGCTGGACCGATCGTATCGCACCGGCACTGTAGTCTGGAATGAGAAGTAAATAAAAACCATTAAACATATTGTCTAACTCAGCGATTAAAGTTCAATTATCTCAACAAAATGGTTTCATTTCACGACATTTCAAGCCTGAACCCCCGCTTCAGCATTTATTTCCTAATCTCATCTCCATAAAATTAATAAAGAGAGCTTTTCCCACGCCAATCTACCGCCGCTTACTGACTGCAAAATCATGAAGATGAGGAAAATCCTCCTCGCAGATCATGGTCGACGGAGGCTGAAGGTTTGGAAAATTGACGGAACCACCAGGCGAGATCAAAAAGGCCCAAGTCAGCCAGGAGAAGATTAAAATATGCGATATCAATTGCCTTTGATTAAGGTTCCGCTTTCCGAAGGAGGATGACGACGACCGCCGGCTGCCTTTTGGCGAGCTTCATGGTAAAAAGAAAGTTTTGTCTGAGATTGGAAAATTTAAATGGCTGGGCATAATTCAGATAGATTTTGGACATTTCTGGAGTGTTTATAATTATAACATTTCTAACATTTCATTTCCAATATTTGTGATGATTGTATTATGGATAACTTTTTAATCAACTTTTGCTATTTCCTAAAAACAGTAAGCTTTGTCAGGATTTGAAAATTCATATGACTTTTTTGATTTTTTTTTGTAGATTCGAGAAAGATAATTTGAACACCCTCAGGAATCTTTTCCCCCAAAGGTAATGGAATTACATGCGAGAAATGTGGATGGAACAAGAGGATATTATGAACACATCGGATGATAAAACGTCGTTCATTCCATGAGCAATTCTCAACGAAATCAGCCGATTTCAACCATTAATTTATTTTTTGTATTTTTTTTGCTCAAACTTTGTGGGGGCCTTCCCTATGACTAGGGTTAGTGAAATTTCACGATTTCGCGGACAGCGTGAAATCCGCGAAATTTGGCTTTTCCCGCGAAATCCCGTGAAATTTTATGTTTGAGTGAAAATGTAACGATTTTTCTCAAAATAATTTATCGAACTCGAATAGGAATAAAATAAATTTATGAAATACTGTAGAATTAAGCGAGTTAAATTACTGATATACGGTTAGTGATTTTTGACAATTTCGTGGACGGCGTAAAAATCTTAAATTTCATAAATTTTTCATCAATAAAGACTATTTAATTACATTATATGAGTTTCCAATTAAAAACCTTGAATATATATGTATGTCAAGTTGATATAAACCATTTGAAGAAATGCTCTGATTTTTTAAGTTTTTTTTTTAAACTAGCAAAATTTAGTTATATTTTCATTCGCTGAAATTAAAATTTAACTGCCTTTTTAATTTGAAAGGAATAATTTCTAAAAGATTAAGAGAATCAAACTTTGTTGTTTTCAAAATAAAATGGAGAGTTTTTTAAACTTTGAAATCAAATATTGAAACATTTAAATTTTTCCGATTTCTGTTTAAGTTTAACGATATTTATTTTCTTAGGTGGATGATTCCCGTGAAAATTAAAAAAAAAAACTACTTTTTTTGTTTTCTTTTCTCATTTAAAATAAGAATTTCAATTTTGTTAAAAAATATATCATTTTTACAAATTGATTCAAATTTAGCTTTTGAAAAGTGAGTTTAAAACCTTGAAAATATGTTTAATGGGCTAAATGTCGCAAGAAAATTCAATTTATTTTAGTCATTTTGGCTGGACAAGATTGTTAAATCTTGCTTTGATATGAAATTCAATAAAATATAAAATGATTTAACAGTTGTTTCTGTTATTTTTTTAAGCTTTATTTGTCGAATATTACAATTACAATAGAGCTCTTCTATAAACCAGGTGGAAACTTTTTTGAAAATTAGGAGATTTTTTTGTGTCACGTTAAAATTTAGTAATTTTTTCTAGTTTATTGAAGAATAATTTAAAATAAAGCATAAAAGATGTAGTTTCTGTTATTTATACATAGGATTTTCAGAGTTATTTTGACGTTTTTCTCGTTCCGCGAAATTTGCGTGAAATTTGGTGTTTTGAAATTGAGGTCCCCGTGAAATTTGCAATTTTCGAGCGTTAAAAATCACTAAGCCTACCTATGACCAAAGAAGCTATTTTGTGCCATTGGTTCATCCATACAAGTTTCCATACAATTTTGGCAGCTGTCCATACAAAAATGGTATGTAAATATTCAAATAGCTGTTACTTTTGAGTGAATTTTCTGAGCGACTTTCTGGGAGACTATTGAGAAAAAAATTGCAGATATTTTAATAACCGTTTTAACCTGCAGCTTTTGAGCCATAGAGAAGTATGGTCAAAAAATCTAGCGCCGAGTTATAAATTTTTGAAATAGTTATTTTTGGAAAAAATTCGAAATTTTATGAAAAAATAAATTTAACTAACTTTTTTTCTGTAAAATTCAATTTGCAATCGAAAAGAACTAAACAGATTTTTTAAGGAGGGCTCCATTTTCAAGATATAGCCACCGAAAGTTTGATTTTAGCGAAATATTTTCAGTTTTTCGATACATAAAAATAGTGACCATGAGTAACCATTTCTGAAAATATTTTTTTTAATTGTTCAGAAAATTTGCTATGAAATTGTCTATAAGACATTGAAGATTGGACCACTGGTTTCTGAGATACAGTGGCCTAAAGAAAAAGAAACAAGAAAATTGAAGATTAGGGGAAATATGCCCATTTTAAGCCTAATAAGCGGTCGTGTTTGAATGATGCTGAATAATCTGGATTGTTCCTTGAAATTCACTAAAACCAAGTAAACTAACGAGTAGAGCAACTTTTTGTGAACATTTCTGTTTATTTTCACTTTTATTAAAAGTTATGCTATTCCTTTTACAAGCATTTAAAAAAATATTTCAAAAATGCATTCTAATCAGTCGAGTGCATTGGGCCACACCCATTTTCCTATTTTCAGCTTAGTTATTTTTTTCTTCCAGCGCTCTTTTGGGTCTGCTTAGTGCTGCTAAAATTTATAATATTTTAAACGAACACTCACGAAAAGCAGCATATATAGAGAAAGTTTCCTGGCAGTACTTGCTCACATTAACAGGCGCTGCACCAACATGTTTTTGGTGTTGGTGGCCACCCTTTGTTCTTTATTTGCCTTCGATCCTCGCTCGAGTTTCGCCAGCCTTCGACTGGAATGGGTCGTCAATAGTCAAACGTCATAAGACTTGGCGCGTTTGTGTTTTGGATGGCACTTGCTAATTATTTGCATGTTTCGGGATTATTTTTCAAGTGAGTGAATAACTAATGTTCAAAAGAACATGTTGCCGGTAGTTGGAAGCAACTTTATATCTTAATCGCTTTGAAATCGTTAGCACAAGTGAAAAGATATTTATGGCGACTGTCACTAAGCAGTTAACCTCTGATATTGCGTGTGGATGTGTGTGCCACCTAAATGATGAGAATGGTCTCGCAAAATAGAAATTATGATCAAAAGTGCAATAAATTTGATCTTTTTTGCCAGTAAATGGCTTAAATTTGCGTGCTTACTCAAGGCGGTGATGTTGCTGGTAAGTTTATAGCCTAAATAGTAATATTGGAGCTTAAATCGAGCATCAAACTCTCCATATGACGAAGATAAATAATTGATTAGAAAGGGTATATTTCCCCTACTAAGTCTAATGCAATCAACCCACCATTTTCTAATGTCAATATCTCAGCAACCAATGGTCCAATTTCCAATGTTAAAGCATGAAACATTCGTAAAATTTTTCGATCTTTTTGAGAGCAATACTTTAAAATAGTTAAAATCAAGACAAACATTTAAAAAGAACCAAAAATTCAATATTACCCTTTTGATTTGTTTGTCTTAAAAAAACAATAATAATATATTGTTTTCAAAAAAATAAAAAAAATCATAACTCGACGACAGATTTTTTTACCATACTTCTCTATGGCTCAAAAGTTGCGGGTTTTTGTCCTATAAAACATATCAAAAATTCTCAAAAATCAAAAAATACGTATTTTGGGAAATTGAGTTTTTGTGAAAAAAAAGTTAATTGAAAGTTCGGCATTTTTTTCGCATACCAATTTTTTTCCTCAATAGTTCTCAACAATATCTACAACTTTGCCGAAGATACCAAATTGATCAGAAAATTGACTCAAAAGTTACAGCTATTTGTCAAAATTGTATGAAGACTTGTATGGGTGAACCAAGCATTAGCATTAGCATTAGCATTAACCCTCTACAACCCAACCCCGCCTTTAGACGGGCTTCGATTTAAAAAATCGCCAAAAATCCATTTTTCAACCAAATTTTGATCTTTTAAAAACACCGGAAAGAAAAACTCTTGAAATTTAAGAAAATTTATGGGTTGGAAGTTGTACTTCTTTTTTTGTGACTTTGCCAATGTTTTTTAAAATGCCATTTTTTAGGGGTCAACTTTGGCTGTGTTTTTTATAAACATTTCGTACATTTTTGGTAAACAGAAGTATGCAGTAATTTTTCTAGTGTCCCAGGCTATGCCTCTATGAATTTTTGAATAATTTAAATGATAGTGGTGCATTTTAAAGCAGAAAAAATTGAAAAAGTTAAAGTTCAAAATATCTAATTTTCAAGGGAAAACCATGTGGGACCACCCTAACGATGTTCGAAAATTGTTTAAATACATGTTTTTTTCCATTTTTAACTTTGCCTGCTGAATCTGAATTTTCCCACAGAATTAAGTCAAAGTGTCGAAAAGTCGAATTTTTGGTCGTAATTTGGGTTTATATGATAATTTTACAGAAAAACACAAAATATGACCAAAAATTCAATTTTTCGACACTTTGGCTCAATTCTGAGGAAAAATTCAGATTCGGCGGGCAAAATTACATGGAAAAACATGTATTTAAACAATTTTCGAATTTCGTTAGGGTGGTCCCATATGGGTTTCCCTAGAAAATTAGACTTTTTCGAATGAAGATATCTCGAGTTTAAAGGAAAAGCACCCCTGAGATTTTTTCAGCGTTTGTAGTGCTAGATATCCTCTTTCAAATGCAACATAGTGCTTAAAATTTGGCTTGCGCCTTTTCGAGATATTTGCGTTTTAAATTTGTAGCTTTTTTACCTTAAAATGGCTGTAACTTTTGACCCATAAGTCCAAATTGACATGTCGCAAGCTCACCCATTTAGATCATCCTGAAATGCCACGTTCAAAAAACTGATTTTTGAAGGTTTGCTCAGATGCTTTCTATAAATTTGGTCATAGCAGGCGTAGATTACGAGATAAAATTTGGTGTCTTCGACAAAGTTGCTTGGATTTGCAAGCTCAACACTTTCTAGAAGACAACAAAATCGTAAACCACCCTAATTTTCAACCAAACCAATTTCCATTTGCAACAACTCTTCTGAAGAAACTAGAGCTCGAAAACATCACAATTTTTCGGAAAATCCATTTTCCACTTAATTTTGCGATCTGGACCACAGTGCAGTGAGGAAGGCAAAAATGATGTTCTTTGCAAAACTTAATGCCGTTTATTAAGATAAGATATGTTGATCTAGTTTTTATCAGCGAGCTGAATTCACCAGTAAATAAAAAAGAATTAGGTTTGTTACTCGTCTTGTAGAACTTTTCCGTAACATTATAACAAGCAGGTTTCAGCTTAATTTCCACCAAAAGTTTCTCAATAACAACATCAAAAAGTCCTCCATAATTCACCCCTCAAAATTATTGCTCCCCAATTCACTTGCTTCGATCGAGGGGTGCCTAAATTTTCCCACGTACTCCAGCCGAAAGTGGCTTTCCCCCTCTCCGTTTCTTTTCCTGCCAGAAGCTTTGCCCCGTCAGTCGCGACAATAAAGCCTCACTTTTTACGATAATGGGCCTCGACGTGAGCAGTTTTTCCTTTCTTCGACGACGTGTGTACAAGGCCAGTTTTGTACATATTTTCCACGTTTTTTTTTTTCGTCCCGCCCCCCGCACAAAATGACATTTTCGCTTTATTTTTACGAGCCACGAGCCTTTCTTTCGACAGGCCCCCCAAAAGCGGCCCCATAACTTGTCAAATGTGACTGCCGCTGCTGGTTGGTTTGCTTGCGACAAGTTTGAAGTTTTATTCCGGCCGGAAATGCGCTGAAAATCCTTCCACTCCTGTTTGAAAAATGACATTTTCGCAACTTTGTCATCGCGAGCTGAGCTGAGCTAAGCTGAACGTGGATTTGCGATGAGCATTGATGTCATGAGGGGAGGGGGGTCACACAAGCTCACCCATTTAGCTCATCCTAGCGACATTTCAAAAACCATTAGAATGAATGATGACATCTTAATGCTATAAAATTTTCCACTTTTTTCTCGCGCGCCTTGCTGTGCGTGGGAGCTTTATGTGGCGGAAGCAGAAGGTTTTTCCGAGGTTTTTACCGACCCCCCCCTCTTCCACCCACTCATAAGCTTTCCATCATTCATATGAATATTCCACTTTTTATTTGTCATGAATATTTGCCGGATGAGCATTTCATTCACTTATCACGAACGCGTCTTTATTTTTTTTTCTTATTCAGGTTTTAAATCGTTTTTCTCCGGAAGGAAGGAAATGATGAGAATTAGAAATGAAACTTTTGTTGTGGTTGCTTTTGACGGATGGGTAGAATTGTTTTTCATAGCGAAAGTTTTTGTCAAAAAGGCTTAGAATGCGATCTGTTTTTACTGTTTGTTTCAGAAAAGGTTGCTCTTAAAATTCATGCCATTATCTCATTTTCTGAACTCATCTCAAGTCACTTCAAAAATTATTTAAGAGCGAGTCCACGAGCAGAGCATACCCATCTCGTATCGACCTCACGAATCTGCCTGAAATTTTCAGGGGTTGTTTGCACATACAAAACTAGCATCTGGCCAAAATGTGAACACTCTAGGTCAACGAAAAGTGGGGCAAATCGGGACACATAGTTTTGAGGCTCAAAAACGTCAAAAATCTTAAAATGGCTGTAACTTAGGAAAAATTCAATTAAATTTCAAGATTCAAAATGCATCTGAAAGCGCTTGAAATCCAACAAAATGCGAAGTGAAGCATCTAATTTGGTTGAATCTAAAGCGAGTTAAATAGCACAATTTTTAAACTCAAACAAAAAAGTGTTCTATCCAGATATCAACTCGATTCGACGTGGATCTTGTAGGGGACATCTGGGACTACCCATCTGAGACTGATAACGCTTTGGGTAATGCAGTTTGACACAAAAAATAAACACTTTTTTGGTTGTAAATTTTTGCTCGGTGGACCCCTTAGATCTCATCTTCTGTTCATAATTTTATAATATTCGTTCCAATTTCACAACAGAAACATGCATAAAAATGTTTATTTTCATCAATTTTAATCTTTTTCAAAATTTTTAGTTAAAAAAATAAAATTAAGAAGCTGCTTTTTTCATCTAGTATCCTTGGAAACGAAATTGATGTTCTAAAATATGAAACGAAGATTTTTTAGCATTACTTTATTAAATGGATGGAAAAAAAATGTAAATGCAACTCACACGAAATCGGGAAAAGTTGCCCCGACCCCTCTTCGATTTGCGTGATACTTTGTCCTAAGGGGTAACTTTTGTCACTGATCACGAATCCGAGGAAACTTCCATTTTTGAACATGCGAAAAAAGAGGTGTTTTTCAATAATTTGTAACCTGAAATGGTGTTGAGATAGAAATTTAGTGTCAAAGGGACTTTTATGTAAAATTAGACGCCCGATTTAATGACGTTTAAACACTAAAAAGTTTTAAAAACTCTGCCATTTTCCATTACTTGACTGTAAAAATTTTATTGAACATGCCATTTTATGGGAAATTTATTGTTCTTTTTGAATCAACATTGACCCAGAAGGGTCATTTTTTCATTTAGAACAAAATTTTTCATTTTAAAATTTCGTATTATTTCTAACTTTGCAGGGTTATTTTTTAGAGTGTAATAATGTTCTACAAAGTTGTAGAGCAGGCAATTACAAAAATTTTGATTTACAAACATAAGGGGTTTGCTTATAAACATCACGAGAAGACGTTACTTAATCCACCTTTAGGTGGTTGGTGCCTTCCTCACATTCATAAAGTCAATACATTCATTAAAAATAGCAACATTTCCCCTTAAAATGTTTAACAAATCAACTTTATTATTCATTTCTTTTGATAGGGTTCACAGACTTTTAATATGTCTGGCTCATCGGCAAGGTCTGATAAAAAACCTATTCAACTATAGTTCGCATGGAAGATTCAGCAAATATTTCTATCACAATATCTGAAATCCGGCCTCCAAAAAGTGTATAATTAAGTATCCCAAGTAACATTTTTTTTCCAGGAGTTCTACAAGAGCTCTTTAAGATAGCTACAGCATAGCAGTTTGGACCGCGGTAGGATAAAATTCTCTTCAAAACTTCTTCAGGAGTTTGGAAGAGTACTTGAAGAGAGTTTTATCCTACCGCGGTCCAAACTGCTATGCTGTAGCTATCTTGAAGAGCTCTTGTAGAACTCCTGGAAAAAAAATAATACTTGGGATAACACTTAAGTGCTAATAACTTTTGATAGGGTTGTCAGATCTCGATGTTTAAGGTCATTTGAAAGGTCTTCCGATTATCTAACTAACGACAGGTTGCATAAGGGACCCGGAAATCATTTTAATTGAAATATCTGAGATCCGGCCTCCAAAAAGTGTATAAATAACACTTTGTTGAAAGTAACACAGGGTTATCTGGTGTGAGGAAAAAAGATATCCTAGTCGTTTATTATTCGTCAAGTGATTAATAGAATTCATGTTACATTATTGTTACATATCTGAGTGAGTGTAATTTCTAATAGTATTGATAACCGCAATTACTGGCACCACTGTACCGATTGGCAACCATGCCATGTGATCATTACAAATGTACGATCACCTTGTATGCAAGCTTGTATGCGACCTTGCATACAATGTCACAGTGTCAACTGTGGTAATATGACGATCATATAGATGTGTAAGTGTATCTTACCACGATCTATCAATGTCGAATTGTCATATGTTTGTTTTTGTTTACAGCATGATCTTCGGTATCCCCGAGATCAAGATGATCACCCGAAAGTGATCGTATCACCAGCAGCTACCGTGCTGCTTTGAACAAACATGTATTTCAACACACTTAAGTGCTAATAACTTTTGATAGGGTTGTCAGATCTTGAATGTTTTGAGCTCATTGGAAAGGTCTTTTTAATACCTTTCTGAAAATGTACAACATGACAGGTTTTCTTGCAAAAATCTTCCGGACAAACGCCGAAATCGTTTTTTAAGCATAACTTTTGAAGTACTTAACTAAACTTGCTGATTTTAAATAGAGACCTAGGAGACCCCAAGACGGATCGAATGAGACCAATACGGTCAAAATCCGTTCATCCAGTCCGGAGATAATCGAGTGACATTTTGTTTGTTCACCCACCTAAACACATCCACACAGACATTTGCTCAGAACATGATTCTGAGTCGATTTGTATACGTGAAGGTGGGTCTACGAGGTCAAATTAATAAGTTCATTTTTCGAGTGATTTTATAGCCTTTCCTCAGTAAGGTGAGGAAGGCAAAAAGTGTTGAAAAAGTTGGTCGTCGTCGATCAAGGCCGTTCATGGTCACCCGCGACAGACACGGACGACAAAACAAAGAGAAACGCAAAAAAAAATTTTTCAAAACTTTTTTTTCGTAAAATCGTGATAACTCGTGATGTCAAAAAGAAAATTAAATTTCACATAAAATTACATGTTCTAAATTTTTTGAACAGTCGGGTAACAAAAAATGGAAGAGTTTTTGAAAGTTTTTTAGTGTTTTTTTTTTTTCGATGAAAAATACGTTTTTTTTTTCGGAATATTGAGTACGCTTCAAATTGGGCGCCTCATTTTACATAAAAGTCCCTTTCACACCAAATTTCTATCTCATCACCGTTTCAGGCTACAAATAATTGAAAAACACCTCTTTTTTCGAATGTTCAAAAATGGAAGGGGTCGTACCGCCCCTCCGTCACGAGATATCAAAAAACGGACCTCGGATTCGTGATCAGGGACAAAAGTTACCCCTAAGGGCAAAGTATCACGCAAATCGAAGAGGGGTCGGGGCAACTGCTGTGTGAGTTTGGGGGAGAATTACCCCCACACACAGGGGTATGCACTGTACATGGATTCGCTCCTAATGAAATCTGATCATTTTTGCAAAAGTTTTAAAAGTGCATCTTAATACAAATTTTACAGTCAAGTTATATTTTTTTTTTGAAAAATAGGTTTTAGTTAGTTGTATTTTTTCCATTCCTGAAAGTATTATTTTCAAAAAGTTCAGAAATGCAAAACATAAAGTGAAAAAAACAGAAAAAAAAATTGAAGTGTTTGTGTCTTATGTAAACAGTCTTTTATTTCCTAGTACCAATGTCTCAAAAATAAATGATGTATTCGTTATTTTTTAAATCTTTTCGTTTTTTGTTAAGATTTTGCAATCAACTCTAACATGTCAAAAGAGCGTTATAGTGATTATTTGACCTGTTTGTTAAGTTTCTTTCCAAAAAATACAAAAAAAAAAAATTAAAACAAAACAGAATTGGGGAAATTGAAATTTTGTAAAAAATAATGTTAGAAAAAACAGTTTTTTTTTGCGAGTTGTTTTCCTGTTTATCGCTTACTCCTACAACACGCTCTAATTGTTTCCATTGAGAAAGCAGTTTTAAACACAGCTGAAAATCCTCTAAAACTATTTATTGCTTTTACAAAAACAATAGTTAGTTGATAAACTACAGTAAAACACAAAATTGAATTGAAAATAACGTCAGAAAAGCCTAATGTTTTTCTTTTAAATCATACTATAAGACTAATTAAAATTTTAGTTTTGGCCCCTCGACTCTGGCAAAAAAATAAATTTTGAATTTTAGTCGATTTTTTATAATTTTAATACAATTTATAACATCATACTGTTTACAAAACTTTAGATGTACTTTTACCACAACTACGCTGTGGTGCTATCTTGTCGTACATCGCTTTTTGGCGTTCCGAGAAAAGCTTATTTTAATGTTTGACCTTGAATAAACACAAAAGAGAGCACGCAATACATAAACAAACACGTTTTGTTTGGTTGACCATTCTGTGCATTGCCCCGAACTTTGGTTGCCATGTACGTGTGTCAGGCGCGTTCTGATCTGAAATCCCTTTGGCCAATAGGCGCACTTACATCAATTTTCAGGCTGTGACAAGATAGTACGGCAAGATTGAAACTTCTTTAATATGAAAAGTGACAAAAATTCACGGGATTTTTTCGGTTTTTATGGAATATCTCAGAATTGAAATCAGGTTTTGAGGAATCGGTAAGAATTGAATAGTAATTGCGCGTTCCACAGGTCAAATCTGAAACAGTTGCTTTTCATCATACATTTTAACGATTTTCCCCATACAAACTTCAAGAGCTTAGAAGTAAGGGTTCCCGTGGTCAGAATGATCTCAAATTTGCAATTTAGCAAAGTGATGGCTCAAGCTTTGACTACAGTGGGTAGCCCCTAGTAGTGTCTGTGTATTTTAATAAATAACAACTTATTTTCAACTTATTTATTATTTAAATGGATAATTCAAAAAGTTTAAATTACAAATTTGTTATCCTTATCGAATCACACCATTGAATCAACAACAAATCTTAAAAACAAATCACGAGTGAAAGCTTTTCCGCTCACCACCTTTTCCAGCTCCAGGTGGTCACTTCCGTCCAACAGCCTGCCAAGACTTCTCCACCATAAACTTCAGCGACAATCACCTCGAGCCACAAAATAGACATCTTTACGCACACGTGCGTTCATACTCATTTCCTTCCGGCACCACAAATCAAAACCAGCGTCCGGGCGCGTCCGGAATATTAAGTATTTGTTGTTTTTCTTTTCTTTCTTTTTTCTTCTTGGAGCTCCTGATGCTGATGATGGTATACACAAATTGAGCCCAGACACCCAGGAAGTGGGCCGAAAGTCTGATTAAATTACTGCCGCTTTCCAGGGGGCCTTGATTACGGTCTTTAAAAGTTGGAAAACCGGAAGGAAATTTGATGCCTCAAGTTCGTGACGAAGTTTGAATTGAATGAAGTTTCAACATTGTTCCTCCCGTCAGGAATGTTCCCTCTTCAGATCCACAACATACCAAAAGAATTAGTCCCCAAGCCCCACCCCGCCCCGTAAATATGCAACCACTAATTCAATCATCAGGCCAACATTTTTCGCCTTCCCTTCAACTTTTACCGTCACCATCATCGTCCTCGACGTTCGGTGCCTGGAAGTGCAAAAAGGTCCCACATCGTCACTTTTGGCATCGTTTAGCATCTCATCATTGCCACATCACCATCATCAAGGCCGGGACTGGACGATTTTTCCCTGAAATGCGCCGGCAACACTTCCTCCTGCTGCCTGTCCTAATGCCCAGGCCTGTTCCGTAGCTTTACAAGCTCATTTGCTAAAGCGTGTGCCATTAACATATCCTCCACTCTTGCTCTCTGTTTTGTTGTTTAGTCCCTTAACCTCCCCCCCCCAACATGGGTTCCCTTCCATTTTGAAAGGTTGCACTGCAAAAAATCGAGTAAAGTTTGATTATTGAACCACTACCTTCAAATGTCTTCAGCTGTCTTCTACTGTCTTCAATTGTCTTCATTCTCTCCAATTGTCTTCATCTGTCTTCAATTGTCTTACTTGTCTTCAATGATCTTCAATTGTCTTCATTTTTTCAAATGTCTTCAAATGACTTCTAAAGTTTCAACTGTCTTCAATTGTCTTCAGTTGTCTTCAAATGTCCTCAATTGTTTTCAATTGTTTTCATTGTCTTCATTGTCTTAATTGTCTTCATTGTCTTCATTGTCTTCATTGTCTTCAATTGTCTTCAAATGTCTTAAAAAGTCTTCAATTGTCTTCAAATGTATTCAAATATGTTCAAATGTCTCCAAACGTCTTCCATTGTCTTCAGTTGTCTTCAAATGTCTTCAATTGTCTTCAATTGTCTTCAACTGCCTTCAGCAGTCTTCAACTGTCTTCATCTGTCTTCAGCAGTCTTCAACTTTCTTCATCAGTCTTCAATTATCTTCAACTGTCTTCAGCTGTCTTCAACTGTCTTCATCTGTCTTCAATTATCTTCAACTGTCTTCAGCTGTCTTCAACTGTCTTCAGCAGTCTTCAATTGTCTTCAATTGTCTTCAATAGTCTCCAATTGTCTACAACTTTCTTCAGCTGCCTTCAACTGTCTTCAACTGTCTTAAACTTTCTTCGGTTGTCTTCAACTGTCTTCAATTGTCTTCAACTGTCTTAAACTGTCTTCAATTGTCTTCAATTGTCTTCAATTGCCTTCAATTGAATTCAATTGTCTTCAATTGTCTTTAATTTCCTTCAATTGTCTTCTATATAATTTATTTTCTTCAGTCGTCTTATTCTGGCGATTTTTAAAAGGATTTTTTTTTTTCAAGCCTTCAGATTGTTTTACAGTGCAATTTTGACTATGGACTCACCAGGAGCTGCTCAAAATCGTCATTAACACGGGAGCACCCCTTCGGGTAAACATCATAAAACAGACACACACACACATTCACCGCGCCCAGAATGGCCCTGGGCTTCCCGGAACGGAACATTTCCACCGTTGACACATCGTATGTGAGTGTGTTAGCGTGTGAGAGTAGGTGGATGATGGCTCTGGGCGTGCATCAACCAACGACATGATTTTTCTCCAAGTTCAGTTGAGAATTTGCATTCCAAAGTTTTTTTGCAAATCTTTTGTCCCTTTTTTCTTCTTTTTTGAATTGAATGATTGTGATTTTTTTCAAATCAGAATTTTGCAAGTTAAATTCAATGATATACATCAAAAATTAAAATTTTCTGATGGAAAAAAATATCCAAAATCCTTCTAAGTGAGTTGATCCTGCTCGCTAAGCACCACATACAACAAGTTAGAAGCTGAAGGTAGCAGCACAAAAAAACCCACACTCTTCTATGGCTGTTTGCAGGCCTCGGAACGAGCTGCGAAAGAACAAATTAATGGGACGACGACGACGGTGACAATAAAAGTTGGCAACATGTAGAGTAAAATGTAAACATGGTTTAAAATTCTGGCTCATTTTCCGCCCTCATTTTGGAGTTGCTACATTTGCGTACGGGTATTTGCGTTAAACTTGTGTCAGCTCTACGGAATGAAGTGGTTTAGTGCAAACGATTTAAGAAAAGTGGTTGAGTTGAGTTGAGTTGAGTTGAGTTGAGTTGAGTTGAGTTGAGTTGAGTTGAGTTGAGTTGAGTTGAGTTGAGTTGAGTTGAGTTGAGTTGAGTTGAGTTGAGTTGAGTTGAGTTGAGTTGAGTTGAGTTGAGTTGAGTTGAGTTGAGTTGAGTTGAGTTGAGTTGAGTTGAGTTGAGTTGAGTTGAGTTGAGTTGAGTTGAGTTGAGTTGAGTTGAGTTGAGTTGAGTTGAGTTGAGTTGAGTTGAGTTGAGTTGAGTTGAGTTGAGTTGAGTTGAGTTGAGTTGAGTTGAGTTGAGTTGAGTTGAGTTGAGTTGAGTTGAGTTGAGTTGAGTTGAGTTGAGTTGAGTTGAGTTGAGTTGAGTTGAGTTGAGTTGAGTTGAGTTGAGTTGAGTTGAGTTGAGTTGAGTTGAGTTGAGTTGAGTTGAGTTGAGTTGAGTTGAGTTGAGTTGAGTTGAGTTGAGTTGAGTTGAGTTGAGTTGAGTTGAGTTGAGTTGAGTTGAGTTGAGTTGAGTTGAGTTGAGTTGAGTTGAGTTGAGTTGAGTTGAGTTGAGTTGAGTTGAGTTGAGTTGAGCAAAATAAAAACAAACAATAATTACAGTAAAAACAATTACTTTAAAAATAATCTGTCTCCATAAACGACCCCAACAAATACAGGCTGAAGAAGTTTTAAGTGAATTAGTAAGTGAGTACCGTCCGACCAACCGGAAGTTTGACTAGGTCGGTTTACTCCTCAGGGGTAGCCTCAACCAAGTCAAGTGATTTAACGCAATTTGGTTGCATGAACAAAGTTTGTAGCATTTAATTTTGTCTTGTTCTTCTGGCATGGATACCTCAAAGAAATTAAGTCTTTTTTCACTAGTTTAAAAATTCTCGCTTTTCTATTTTTGTCTCAACTATGATTTTTTCATCAATTTCATAAATTTTTGATTAGCCACTTTCACCACCATAAAATAAATCATAAATTTCAGCACAAACCCAAATCGAAAGCTCTCCCTCGTTGTCGAACAAAACCGTCGTAACTTTCATGTCCCAAACCCACTCAAGTCATCAAATTGTCGATACTTTTGATAACGTGGCAGAACAAAAAGTTAACGAAAAAAATGCTGCTGTTTAGGATTTTCCTGCAACGCCCAGACGACTTTACGACTCTCCCAGCGGCCATTAAAATCATGTTTATCCTCAATGACAAGCCCATAAAAACCCCTTTTGCTTCCACTAAAAAGCCATTTCCGGCGGTGGTGGTGGTGACGATCGGTTCTGGCGGAAACCTTAACCCTTTCCCCCTTTCTGGATTTGCTCCTTTTTCTTGTAAAGCCCAATAAAAGTTGTGCAGCTGGGGGAGAAGCACAGACAACTGGATCAAAATTGATTTTTGACATAAACCTGAGTGCAATTGTCGGAAACTTTCTTGATTGTCTTCAATTGTCTTCTATTGGCTTCAAAATGTCTTCAACTGTGTCCATCTGTCTTCAATTATCTTCATTTATCTTGAACTGTCTTCAACTGTCTTCAATTATCTTCAACTGTCTTCAACTGTCTTCAACTGTCTTCAACTGTCTTCAGCTGTCTTAAACTGTCTTCAACTGTCTTCAACTGTCTTCAACTGTCTTCAACTGTCTTCTAACGTCTTCACCGTCCCCTTGTCTGTGTCTGCGCTTTAAGTATACTCTCTCGTTCGCGCACACTAGCAGGAAGGGTCTGTGTTGTCGAACACTGCCGTTGTCACGCTAACTTTATTATTCCCATGATTCAATCACTTAATTTGATTTTATTACTTCGAAGCCTGCGATGCCTTTTAAGACCAATAACAATTTAAGCCACCAGCGAGCGCAGGATGCGTCACCGCCCTAACACGGATGTTTGACACGACGGGTTGGGTTGGGTTGGGTTTGGAGCACTATATTAGGGGAATGTTTCGAAACGGATGTTGTCACTTTGTTTCCTGATTTATGGAGGATTCATCGATTTGACGCGGATGGTGGCAGGGAAGATAAGAGTTATTGTTTGAAAATGTTCAGTCTCTAAAAGGATACCATTTTAAAATATTTTGCATTAAAAAATACCCGTACCACAAGATTTCAGAAAATCAGACAAAATAGCCTCATTTTGGGGAAACTAGACCAATTCTTGCTCAAATCAGGATTTTTTCTGGTACTTTTGTACCCGACCCTCTCCGATTTCAATCAAACTTTGTAGACATGTTATCCTAGGCTTATATAAGCCATTTTTGTGGTTATGGAGCCAATTGTACTCGAAAATGACATTTGAAAAGGGCGTAAGTAATTTAAATATTTTTTATTTTGTAATTTAAAAATTACTGTTTCTCGAAGCCGTTGCATCGTATCAAAAAGTGGTCAAAGACAAACTTGTAGGAAATTGGACGGGCTTTCTGAAAAAAATACACTTAAAGAAAAATACACGCCACCTCCATGAGATTTTTCGATTTTTAAGTTTAAAAGTTAAATTTGAAGGTGATGACACGATTTTTTTTCGCTCAAAATTTTTGAGGAAATAGCCTGAAATGTTACAAAAAGACTCACGAAAAATGCAGCATGGTATGTCTCTCCTAAAAAAATACAAAAATCATTTACTTGAACTGTTTTTTTTTGAAAAGTGGTCTAAACGTCAAAATTGGGAATCGGCTCCCCAGGCAATTTTACACAAAAATCTCTATATTGACCATTGTTCTTAGTCCACTCCATAGGAAGATACAGCGGTTTTAAAAATAATAATGTTGAAAAAATAGGTTTTTTGGTGGTTTTCGGCAATTTATATATGACAGACTTGGTTTTTCAGTCTCGTAAATATTTTTACCGGAAAGCTCGTCCCATTTCCCACAACTTTGCCATTGACAGTTTTTGAATTTGACTTGTCTTACGTTAGCTTATTTACTATCCAGGTTTCTATCACACTGAAAAAAATATTCTATTTACAGTTATGAGCAATGTAATTAAACGTAACAGATGTAAGCCCACACATTTAATTGGAATGCTGTCAAAGACAAACTTATGGGAAATTGGACGAGCTTTCCGGTAAAAATATTTACGAGACTGAAAAACCAAGTCTGTCATTAAGAAATTGCCAAAAACCACCAAAAAACCTATTTTTTCAACATTTTTTTTTTAAACTTTACAAGGATTGGACTTGGAACATTTGTCAATATGGAGACTTTTATGTAAAATTGTCTCGGGAATCGATTCCCTTTATCGATTCTGAAAAAAATTGCCGTTTAGACCACTTTAAAAAAACAGTTGTAGTAAATGATTTTTGTATTTTTTTTTAGGTTAACATTTAAGGCCTAGAATAAAATGTCTACAAGTTTCATTGAAATCGGAGAGGGTCGGGTACAAAAGTAACAGAAAAATTTCTGATTTGAGCTGGAATTGCTTCATATGTTGCTTACATTTTTTTGCTGATTTTTAATTAAACTTAATGTCACTAAAACTATATTTAATTATTTAATTCTATCAAAAAATCAAAATTTTGGTCGCAAAAAAAAATTTCAACTTAATTTTTAGATGTAAAATCGAGTTTGCAATCACAACTTTAGGCCGTTGCAAATATTTTTCAAAGTTTATGTCGCCATTTTTGAAAACATTAGAAAATTCCTACTAAACAATTGAAGGAATTTTCTGATCTTTTCGTAAATAATAATTTAAGAGGTGGTCAAGTGCACCATATGGATAACATTTTAAGAAAAAGTATTTTTTTTGTCTGTAAATATGATTTTACTTTTTCAAATAAAGTCAAAAAAAGATAAACTAAAATGAAGCACATTTTTTGAAAAACGATCATTGATTATTTGAGGGATTTTTTTTTCGAAAACCACATCCAGATAATCACGTTTAGACGATAATAACAATTTTTCCATATGAGCAATCTTCTACCAAAACAGGAAATGCGTTTTATTTGCATTTTTTTTTATTAGGCTGAAATTTGTGGGGGCCTTCCCTATGACCAAAGAAGCAATTTTGTGTCATTGGTTCATCCATACAAGTCTCCATACAATTTTGACAGCTGTACGTGGTACGTAAATATTCAAATAGTCGTGGGCAAAGTTTCGTTATTGTTGAGTACTATTGAGAAAAAATAGGTACACGAAAAAAATGCCGATTTATTAATTAACTTTTTATTCAAAATTTCGCAAAACATGTATTATTTTGATTTTCCAGATTTTTTTTAATAGGTTTTAGGAGATTAAAATCCGCCACAAAGTTTGGTCAAAAATTCTTCCGCCGAGGTATATTTTTCTAAACTATATGTTTTGGAAAAAATTAAATTTATTAGATTTTTTTACGTTTTTTTTTTTTGCCTTCCTCACCAGACTGAGGCAAGGCTATAAAATCACTCAAAAATTGAACTTTTTAAATAAGCCTCCAAGATATACCTTTACGTATACAGAATCGAATTCTGAGCAAATGTCTGTGCGTGCACGGAGAAAAAAGAGTTCCCAAAATCGTGAACAAGCGTTCATGAAAATAGGAACCACGAACAAAGTGTTCAAATCTCATGGTACGATTTCGAAAAACGTACCATGAAATTTGAACACTTTGTTCGTGGTTCCCATTTTCATGAACGCTTGTTCACGATTTTAGGAACTCTTTTTTCTCCGTGTGTGGATGGACGTAGAATTTTTTTTCTCACTCACTTTTCTCGGAACTGGCTCGGCCGATTTTGTCCGGATCTATGTTTTTGGATTCGTTTTCAGGTTCTTTAAGTCTTTTTTTTTAATTTAAACCGGTTTGATGCAGTATTTTTAAAGTATCTCGGAAAACTGTTTTGGTTGATACAAAAAAGGGTCATTATTTACATAATTTGAAAGCTCCGGCGGATAGCTGTCGGAACTTTCCGCTCAGTGCACGCACACTTTCAAATGGTTCATTAAATTTATCATAGATGGCAGCATCCAGATGTATAGTGTCTTTACTAAATAAGCGTTAGCCAAAGCTTTCGTAGTGTGAGGTTGCAAAGCTTTTAGGAGGAAGGCAGCAACCACCTTCTGGTGGATTAAGTAACGTTTTGTGTAAAATTAAATTTGCAATCGAAAAGTACTTTACAGATTTTTGGATAAAGGTTGCCGATTTCAATAGATAGCAAATCAAAAAACAGAACTTAAAATCACTGTTAAAGCAAAATTTTAATCACTTTCTTTATTGGAAGTTAGTCCTCAAACGTTAAAATTTGATGAAACAAAAGTTGTTATAGAAAGTCAAATAACAATATTCTGATTTAATTTATTAGTAATTTTGATTGGATTGAAACAAATTTTACACCTATAAACCTACCGTCTTGGTATTCAAACTGTTTATATTCGGATATCGTGTCTAAGTGACTACTGAGCAGTTCTCTCAGATTTCGGTAATTCGTTTTTTTTGTATTTTTTAATCCGACTGAAACTTGTTTGGTGCCTTCGGTATGCCCAAAGAAGCCATTTTGCATCATTAGTTTGTCCATATAATTTCCCATACAAATTTGGCAGCTGTCCACACAAAAATGATGATGAAAATTCAAAAATCTGCATCTTTTGAAGGAATTTTTTGATCGATTTGGTGTCTTCGGGAAAGTTGTAGGTATGGATAATGACTACACTGAAAAAAAATGATACACGTTAAAAAAATTGGTGATTTTTTATTTAACTTTTTGTCACTAAAACTTGATTTGCAAAAAAAAACATTTTTAATTTTCTTATTTTTTTTTATATGTTTTAGAGTACATCAAATGCCAACTTTTCAGAAATTTCCAGATTGAGCAAAAAATCTTTGAGCGAGATATGAATTTTTGAATCAAAACAGATTATTTTCAAAATATCGAAATACCTTAAAAAATATTAACTTCATCATTTGATGTTAAATCGAATTTGCAATCAAAAAGTACATAAGTGAAATTTTCATAAAATTCACCGTTTTCAAGTTGAATCGATTATTAGGTGACTTGTTTGAAAATAGTCGCAGTTTTTCATTTTTTGAAATAAGTGCACATCTTTGCCCACTTTTGAAAAAAAGTATTTTTTAAGAGCTGCGAAAATTCTCTTTATTATGCTGTTTTGGACTTAATTGATACGACCCTTAGTTGCTGAGATATTGCCATGCAAAAATTTAATAACAGGAAAATTGATGTTTTCTAAGTCTCATCCAAACAACCCACCATTTTCTATTGTAGATATCTCAGCAAATAATGGTCCGATTTACAATGTTAAAATATGAAACATTCGTGAAATTTTTCGATCTTTTCGAAAAAAATAGTTTCAAAATTTTCAAATCAAGACTAACATTTGAAAAGGGCCAAACATACAATATTACGCCCTTTTAAAATGTTTGTCTTCGTTTATTTTTTTTAAATATTGTTTTCGAAAAGATCGTAAAATTTCATGAATGTTTCATATTTTAACATTGTAAATCGGACAATTAGTTGCTGAGATATCAACATAAGAAAATGATGGGTTGTTTGGGTGAGACTTAGAAAACATCAATTTTCCTGTTATTAAATTTTTGCATGGCAATATTTCAGCAACTAAGGGTCGTATCAACTAAGTCCAAAAAAACATAATATAGAGAATTTTCGCAGCTTTCAAAAAATATTTTTTTCAAAGGTGGGCAAACATGCCCAATTATTTAAAAAAAAATGAAAAACTGCGACTATTTTCAAACAAGTCACCTAATAATCGATTCAACTAGAAAACGGTGAATTTTATGAAAATTTCACTTATGTACTTTTTGATTGCAAATTCGATTTTACATCAAAAAATGAAGTTAATATTTTTTAAGGTATTTCGATATTTTGAAAAAAAATCTGTTTTGATTCAAAAATTCATATCTCGCTCAAAGATTTTTTGCTCAATCTGAAAATTTCTGAAAAGTTGGCATATGATGTCCCCTAAAACATATGAAAAAATAAAAAAAATTAAAAATTATGTGTTTTTATTGCGAATCAAGTTTTAATGACAAAAAAAATCACAAAAAAAAATTACCGTGTATCATTTTTTTCCAGTGTAGTCCGTATCCATACCTACAACTTTCCCGAAGACACCAAATCGATCAAAAAATTCCTTCAATTTTTGAATTTTCATCATCATTTTTGTGTGGACAGCAGCCAAATTTGTATGGAAAATTATATGGACAAACTAATGATGAAAAATGGCTTCTTTGGGCATACCGAAGGCACCAAAAAAAAATTAAAAAAACTAACTTAATCCACCTATGTGGTTGGTGCCTTCCTCACTCTTTTCCAACAATGGGTGATATGTGATATGATGGGTTTGGACACAAATTTCGTCTGATTTCGTTAAGTTCCGGATTACAAAAAAAAAACACACATATCACACAAGTGCTCATAAGTGGCATCTTAAGTGGTCATAGCTTGATACAGGGTTGCCAGATCTTTAATATTTTAGACTCGTTGGAAAGGTCTTTCGATTACCTAACCAACGATGGGTCGGATGGTGGATCCGGACATTGTTAACATACATTTAAATGAGATCCGGCTACCAAAAAGTTCATTAATGTCACTTAAGTGGTCTTAGCTTGAGACAGGGCTGCCAGATCTTCAATGTTTTAGACTCGTTGGAAAGGTCTCTCGATTACCAAACCAACGATGGGTCGGATGATGGATCCGGACATTGTTTACATACATTTAAGTGAGATACGGCTACAAAAAAGTACATTATTATCACTTAAGTGGTTATAACTCGAGACAGGGTTGCCAGATTATTAATGTTTTAGACTCGTTGGAAAGCTCTTTCAATTACCTAACTAACGATGTATAATATGATGATGTTTGGTTCAGTTTACTGCCATTTATTCAACTTCCGAAAATATGCGAAAACACATTTTTATACATAACTTTTGAACTAGTTATCGAAACTTCAAACAATTCAATAGCACCGTATGGGACCCTAAACCAAGTCGAATGCAATTGGTTTGGTCAAAATCGGTTCAGCCATTGCTGAGAAAACTGCGTGACATTATTGGTCACATACACACACACATACACACACACATACGCACACACATACACACACACATACACACACACATACACACACACATTTGTTCAGTTTTCGATTCTGAGTCGATATGTATACATCAAGGTAGGTTTTCGAGCTTAAAATAAAAAGTTCAATTTTAGAGCAGGATTATAGCCTTACCTCAGTGAGGAAGGCAAAATTAGAGGTCCAAAAACAAGGTCCATGAAAGCCACGATCGGATACCGATGTTGTGCATTTTTTTTTTTTGTAATTTTTTATTTGACTCAAAATAAGTGAGGACCTTTCCTATGACCAAATAAGCCATTTTGAGTCATCGTGTAAATGGTACGTAAATATTGAAAAATCTATAACTTTGAAAGTATTTTTAATTAAATAGACATTTAAACTTAAGATTTGTTTTTAAAATATTTTAGGAGACAAAAAACCCGCAACTTTTTCGTTGTAGAAAAGAACGGGCAAAAAATTTGTCGCCGGGTTATGAAAATTGAGTGTTCTTTTGTAAAAAGCAGAAATTTGACCCAAAAAAACGCTTTCCTTCAGTTTTAATGTAAAACCAAATATTCAATCGAAAAGTACATACCAGAAATCTTGATATTATTTTTTATATTTTAATACTAGAAGTTTTTGGAATTTTCAAAATAGTGCCCATGAGTGACAATTTTTGAAAGTATTTTTTTATGTTCAGAAATTTTATTAAAAATTCCTCTAAGAAACGTTGAAGATTGGACCTCTGGTTTCTACGTTTACAGCGGATAAAAGAAAAACTAACTTAATCCACCTATGTGGTTGGTGCCTTCCTCACTCTTTTCCAACAATGGGTGATATGTGATATGATGGGTTTGGACACAAATTTCGTCTAATTTCGTTTCCGGATTACAAAAAAAAACACACATATCACTCAAGGGCTCATAAGTTGCATCATAAGTGGCCAGAACTCGAGATAGGGTTGCCAGATCTTCAATGTTTTAGACTCGGCCTTTCAATTACCTTACCAACGATGGGTCGGATGATGGATCCGGACATTGTTTACATACATTTAAGCAGGGCTGTGGAGTCGGAGTCGGAGTCGGAGCCGGAGTCGGTGGAGTCGGGTCTTTTTGAGGACCTGGAGTCGGAGTCGGAGTCGGAGTCGTCAAAACTCGAACAGCTGGAGTCGGAGTCGGAGCCGGAGTCAGCTAAATTTTATGAGCTGGAGTCGGAGTCGGAGTCGGAGCCGAAGATTTCTGATAACCCGGAGTCGGAGTCGGAGCTGGAGTTATCTTAAATTCAACAAAAAATATGTTTTTTTTATTGTTCAGTATTTTCTATAGCTTTGTTTACAAAACAACTTATATTTTTAATTGATTTATCAGATGTCATTATGTATTTGAAGCTTTTTATTGTGATTGAAAAGCTCTAATTGTGTTATTACACTATAATCACTAAATGATAACGTCTTACCCAAGTATGTAGTATCATAATTCAAAAAATAATAAAAAAAAAATATTGGTTATGTGGTCAGACTATATTTATGTTCCCTTTCAATTCAAATTTGACCAAATTTCATCCAGTCATTTCTGAAAAAGTACACACAAAGTCATCTTCTACCCCGATAGCGAATGTCTTAGAGGTTTTAAGTTAAATCATTTTTTAGGAAAAAAATACGAGGTACATGAAAAGATTATAAATAGTAATCACTGTTTTTGCAGATCGAAAAAGAGTCACTGACAGTTTAACTTTTGTAACAAATAATCAACGATAATAACAATCTCTTACTTGGAACTCAACATGCGCATTTTGTTTATAACTGAGTACAAGAAAATCAAAGTGTTGCATTTAAAATAATTTAAACTAATAAAAAATGTCAAAAGAAGTTGCAACAAATTTAAAATAATCATTGACTGTTGATGTTGATTTTAGGTAAACTATTTTGATATCGTTGCAAAATAACGTTGAACAAATCTCAAGAATTCAGTACAAAAATGAACCAATAAAAATATAGGACAAAATATAGGAATTTAATTTATTTTTCAAATATTATTAAAAAAAACACAGAATCAAAATATTACCAGATTTCTTTTAGTTACTCATTCAAAAATAACATTTTAATATTTAAATTTATTAGCTTTGAAAAAAATATTTTCAAATTTGAGGTTATGCAAGTAAATCCAAATTTACTTATAAAACTGTTCTTCTCAAATGCCTCTAAAACTGAAGATAATGTTTAATTTCTGTTTCCATAACGTATAAAACTTGTAACCTAGAAACTTTTTTCCGTTTATTTACTTTACTTAACTTTTACTTAACTTATTTTTCTTGAGAAAAACGTGACGCTTAGAGAGTATTTAAAAAATCCTATTTATCAATGTTTAAAAAATAATTAACTAATAATAGTTAACTAACTTTTGAAACATTTAAAAACATGTGAAGTCGGAGTCGGAGTCGGAGCCAATCATTTGTTGAAAGCTGGAGTCGGAGTCGGAGTCGGAGTCGGATAGAGTTGGTAGGCCGGAGTCGGAGTCGGAGTCGGAGCCAACCATTTGTTCAAAGCCGGAGCCGGAGTCGGAGTCGGAGTCAGCTAATCTGAGAAAGCCGGAGTCGGAGTCGGAGTCGGAGTCGTTTGAAATATTACCCGACTCCGCAGCCCTGCATTTAAGTGAGATCCGACTACAAAAAAAGTGCATAAATATCACTTAAGTGGTCAGAACTCAAGACAGGGTTGCCAGATCTTCAATGTTTTAGGCTCGTTGGAAAGGTCTTTTGACTACCTAACCAACGATGGGTCGGATGATGGATCCGGATATTGTTTACATACATTTAAGTGAGATCCGGCTACAAAAAAAGTGCACAAATATCACTTAAGTGGTCAGAACTCGAGACAGGGTTGCCAGATTATCAATGTTTTGGACTCGTTGGAAAGGTCTTTTGACTACCTAACCAACGATGGGTCGGATGATGGATCCGGACATTGTTTACATACATTTAAGTGAGTTCCAGCTACAAAAAAGTACATAAATATCACTTAAGTGGCCAGAACTCGAGACAGGATTGCCAGATCTTCAATGTTTTATACTCGTTGGAAAGGTCTTTTCATTACCTAACCAACGATGGGTTGGATGATGGATCCGGACATTGTTTACATACATTTAAGCGAGATCCGAATACAAAAATAGTGCATAAATATCACTTAAGTGGTCAGAACTCGAGACAGGGTTGCCAGATATTCAATGTTTTAGGCTCGTTGGAAAGGTCTTTTGACTACCTAACCAACGATGGGTCGGATGATGGATCCGGACATTGTTTACATACATTTAAGTGAGATCCGGCTACAAAAAATTACATAAATATCACTTAAGTGGTTATAACTCGAGACAGTGTTGCCAGATTATCAATGTTTTAAACTCGTTGGAAAGGTCTTTCAATTACCTAACTAACGATGTATAGCATGATGATGTTTGGTTCAGTTTACTGCCATTTATTCAACTTCTAAAAATATGCGAAAACACATTTTTATACATAACTTTTGAACTACTTATCGAAACTTCAAACAATTCAATAGCACCGTATGGGATCCTAAACCAAGTCGAATGCGACTAGTTTGGTCAAAATCGGTTAAGCCAGGGCTGAGAAAACTGCGTGACATTATTGGTCACATACACACACACATACACACACACATACACACACACATACACACACACATACACACACACATACACACACACATACACACAGACATTTGTTCAGTTTTCAATTCTGAGTCGATATGTATACATCAAGGTGGGTTTTCGAGCTTAAAATAAAAAGTTCAATTTTGGAGCAGGATTATAGCCTTACCTCAGTGAGGAAGGCAAAATCAGTGATGATTTTTTTTAAAAGATCAAAATATCCTTTGAAATTGGGTTATTATATTCATGAAAAAAAATATTACTTTATTCAAAAATAAAATTGCGTTGGCAATTGTGTTTTTTTTTTTGTTCAATAAAAACTTCAAAATTTCAACCAAAACACCAGTGCAATCAGCTAAGCACCGTTTTCTTCATTTTCATTATACTTGTGATATAAATATGATTGTCTTACAAACAAACTAAGCCTACTTTTTTAGTTTTGTTGATTTGAATGAATTTTAGCCAATTGGTAAGAGCTTATCAGCTTTTGAAAAATATGTTGGAATGTTGTAATTTTCTTTTCTTTTATGTTTGGAAGTCGAAATGTGACGACATAAACTTTGAAAAATATTTGCAACGGCCTGATATGAAAAAAATATTTTTAACTGTATTGCTTTCTACATTTCAAATTTGTCACACGTGAAACGAAATTTGGTCAGGCCAATTCCCACTGATTACCAACTTTCTCACCAAAACCAATTACATTACCTGCGCGCTATAACACACAATTTCAATTCGCCACACCTTCCACATCAGAGAGAAGAAGCAGAAAAAAAGCCCACCAAATTGCAGTGCCAATCCCATTTCATGTCACAGCTCCAAATGGGCCGCAATAGCTAAAACATTTATACCGTCCAACGTCCATCATTTCGGTGTACATTTTTCATTTAAGGAAAAGCCACGCTGGGGGGAAAAAAGGGAAAATAATGTGCATGTCGCGTTTTGGGGCTTTTCAATTAATTTAATTAGCCTCCAGAGAGGGTTTCCGAAGAAACGCGACGGGGAGAGGGTGGCGGAGTTGAGGTCCTCTCCCCGAAAATGTAAATCACGTTTATTAGCGTGGCAATAAAGCAAAAAGAGCGCGCGATGCCTAATGTAATTGGCTTGCAGGTTGGGGAGAAAGAGGGTGGGGTCGGGGCCAAAAGTTTGACCATTCGTCGAACCAAATTGGAGTCCGCAAATTTTCCCTCGCGGATGATCATCGTTTTCGGGTTGAAATTACCCCAATCCAGCAATCGTTAAACCTTATTTTAGGATGGTGATTGTCCGTAGCAGGTCATTATCGGGGCGTAAATTACCATCTTTAGGTTAGGACATCAGCCAGCAAGGGCCGAAACAATATTACACGCATCCCACCGCCCAGCCCCGTGGTACTAAAATGCTAATGAGGTGTGTCGAAGCGAAATTGGCGGGCCCGACTATGCGCAATTTAGTGCCCCACAAGAGATGTCTAATTAACGATTGTGCGCCCTTCTTGGTTTATGGGTATTAATTAGTGGATATCGATGAGGGAGCAGGATGCGGATTTTTCCCTTCTTGGAATATTGATTAGGATCGATCTGGTCGAAAAGATTGTTGGAATATGGTAAATCAAAGGTCGCCAGTTCGAGTCCTAGGGTGGAAGGTGGAGTTGTTCAAACGATACTTCAAAGTGAGTACACTAACAATGGAAATCATTTGTTTACAAAGTGCAAACTACCATTCTGCATCACACTGCTGCACCCTTCTCTAGCCCTCTAAGCAAACACAACCCCGTAATGTTTAGAGCAAGTGACTAAACAACCTGCCGGCACATTTCTAATGACATCCTTGCTGCTGTGTAGATGTATCATTAGTGGGTCCATCTTTTCCCCGACGCCCTGTTTACCTTGCTAGACATGACTAAAGAGCAAACACTGTTTCCGTCTCCTCCTCTTTTTTTTGCGTTGTAGTCACTCTCATCAGGACACACGTGCCCCCAGACCAGATTGTCATCCCCGAGGGAATGTTGGCCACTGCTGTTTGCTGCTGCAATGTACCTTTTTTCCTCGTAAAAAGACAAACAAAATTACGTAATGGGCTCGTTTGTTCCGAGATTCGTCCCCAGATGGGCAGTTTTGTGTGGCGCTCCGCACCTTTTTCGATGGTGACGGTACCCCATGGAGAATTCGTCAACGGTGGACGGTTTTGACTGCCGGAGGATTGTTGGTTTCGAGGTAGAAGCTGTTTTGAAGCAAATGATTAAACCGAAAAATACAAGAAGTTTCTGGGAATCTCCATAAATGAGACCATAAATGTAACTTAGTTTGTCATGGCTTGAAACAGATTTCCAGATCTGTCAGACCTGTTGGTTCAAAACATTTATGGCATTTTGAAAAAAAAAACAAGACCATTAGACCCTAAACGGGATGAATGCGACCAAAATTGTCACTCGATTTTTTCAGAACTACACAGAAAAAAATAATGTAAATTTGGAAGCTGTAATTTTGGAAGGTTGAATATTACCTCTTTTATGATGTAATTTTACCTCATTTTAGACTGAAAAAATTACATTACACCAGAAAAGTGGTAAAATTACACATTTTTAGAGGTAAAATTACACCTTTTTTCTGACATAAAAGATGTACCCCTTCCCAGATGTAATATTACCACGATATTTTTTTCTGTGTAGCTTTCCGATTTTATGTCGAGTCTAAGGTTCCTTAACCCTCTATTGCCCAAATTTTTTTTCGAAATTTTTTATTGTTCCCGTGTTCAGGAGGTCATTTTGAGCAACTTTTGTTCTACGAAAAACTTCACTTCTCTTGTTTTATGTTTTTCTTGTTTTATTTTTAGTATTTTAATCTTCATTTATCTTGTTAAGTTAATGTTTGATTTTGGTAGTATTTAGCATATACTTACACCTCTTATCATTACATTTTCCTAGAGCGTCCAATTTCCCGGGGTTACAAAATTCCCGGGAAACGGGAAATTTTCAACAAATTTCCCGGGAAATTCCGGGAATTCCCGGGAAATTTGAAATTTTACGAAAATTATTCTGATCCTGTTTCTGATTAATCTTTTGCAAAGAAATTGTAAAGAACAGCAACTTTAATGGTCAAAATGAGTGAGCGGATCAATAAATGGCTTGACTGCTTGTAAAAAATCATGCAACTTTGAGAAAATATATAAACTTTCTAATTTTTAAATCTTTTAAATCGTCCCAAATGAAAGAAAATATTATTAGTATATATGTTGAGAAGGATTTTAAGTGAAAATCTATGCTCCACAACCATAAAATTGCTTTTAAATTTTGTCACGGTGACCATAAAGCTAAAATAAAAAAAAAACAATAAATTCAACTTGTGAATAAATAAATAATCATTGAATTTACCTTGAAAATCTAATTCCTAGCGCTTTTTAACTTGAAACACTATTTTTCAACTAGAAAATTTGATACGAAGTTGTTTTTTAATGGTTTTTCATCGTTCTATGATATGATTTTAGTTATATGGTATTCAGCCTAATAAATCAATTAGATTAAAATAATTTTGAGTATTTGAAAGTGTTTGAAATTCAACGATATTTTTTCTTATATAAATAAATTTATAACTTCAATCTGTAATTTCTCGAATACTTAGAAACAAAATTTTCTCACACAAACCTTTTTTAAAAATTTAATTATATCAGTTCAATTTCCATCCAACATGTTCAAGGTAAAAAAAGTCAAACAAATCTCAATGTTGATATTGGCCGGAAGATGTACATATCTTATTTTCAAATGATATTACAAAAAAAAAACATTAAAAAAGGTTGTCAAAAATAAAATAGTTTATATTCATTCCATAACAGCGTAACTGTTGTTGCCCAACATATAAGCAAACAATATTCCTAGTGGTGAATACTTCAGAAATAAATATTATCTGAATTAAACCTTGACATGAAATTTACAGACAATCTGATTAATTCAATATGAATCAGGTTCTCCAATTATTATTTTTTGTATAATTTCAAAACATTGGTGCCAAAAAGGTAGGAAAATGTATACTTCTGCTTGTATTTCGGGAATTCCCGGGAAATTCACAAATTTCCCGGGAAACGGGAAACATTTTTATCCGGGAAATCCCGGGAATTCCCGGAATTTTTTTTCCCGGGACGGGAAATTGGACGCTCTACATTTTCCTTATCTAATTTTTTTTCGTGTTTTTACAGTCACTTTTTCAATTTTTTACTTGATTTTCACATTTTCTGCTATAGAATGGCACCATTATCATTTAACTTGTTAAAAAATGCGTGGAGACATAGTCAGGGACACTACAAAAATTACTGCATACTAAATTTTACTTAAAGTATAGGAAATGTTAGTAAAAAACACAGCCAAAGTTGACCCCTAAACAAAATTACATTTTTTAAAACATTGACAAGGTCACATAAAACAAGGAAAACTTCCAACCCTAAAATTATCTAAAATTTAAAGAGTTCTTCTTTCCAATGCATTTTAAAGATCAAAAATTGGTTGAAAAATGGATTTTTGGCGATTTTTAAGATCGAAGCCCGTCTAAAGGCGGGGTTAGGTTGTAGAAGGTTAAATCTCTTTTTTTAAATCATTGAATTTAATGAAATACCTTAATGGTTTCATTAACAACAAAAATTGATGATTGCAAAAAAAACTTGAAAACACCATGGCTGATGTCGTAAATCGATACCTTTTGCTTTCGAATTTATTCGTAAACTTACTTTTAATAGGCGTTTTTATAAAGGTTGTTAACGATAAAATTATCGAGGTTCGATAACGATAACGATAGATCTATTGTTATCGTCGGGACGATAACGATGATTTATCGTTATCGTTACCGTTATTCCGATAATTCTATCGGCGATAATTGTATCGACGATAATGCACGGTAACTTATATTCAATTCTAAAATTAACTAAAATTAACCAAATTATGCTAATTACCAAGCTTCCTTTAAGTACATATTTTAAGATAATAAGGTAAATTGCTAAAAGAATTCACAAAATACCGTGCTACAACCCATCCTTTGGGAAACAGAGCTCTGTGTCGCGCGACTTGCTGCATATGTTGCATAGTGAATGGCGTGACATGTGTTTTTTGAAAAACATAAACATTATTTTGAAAATAACATAAAGCACAAATTAGAACAAATTTTGAAAACTATACCACAAATTTTGCACAAATTTTCTCTACCATTTGCCATACTTGGGTTTTAAGGGGGATCATATGCTCCACCCAACTTGCAGGTAAAAATCGAAAATTTGAATTTTTCATGGTTTCTGAAAATGCAAAAAAAATTTTAATAGTGTCACAAATTCTCCACAAATTTTCGACAAATTATGACGTTTTTGGTTTTTGAAAGTAACGACTTGGTCCGTCCAACTTGTAGGTAAAAAATTGATTTGTTAATAACTTCTCAGTTAAGTGCACAAATTTTAATTTTAGTGCACAAATTTTCCACAAATTATGGACTATTAAGTTTTCAAAAGTCTGACTTGGTCCCCCTAACTTGTATAGACCTATTTTTTAAAAGATTCTTTTTTTATAATTTGCAACAAAGGTATCAAACGATTCGAAATTTTGCATGCATTTTCACTGTTTTAGAGATTTTTGAATGAAATACTTAAATTTTCACAAAATACCGTATTTTCTCGAAAAAACTCAAATTTTTATTATTCGCAATATGAGTAACAAACGATTTGAAATTGTGCATGTATTTGAACAGTTTTAGAGTTTTTTTTTTATGAAATACTCAAATTTTCACAAAATACCGTACTTATGGTGGGTCTCGTGGCGCAGGGGTAGCGGCTTCGGCTGCCGATCCCGATGATGCTATGAGACGCGGGTTCGATTCCTGCCTTATCCACTGAGCTTCTATCGGATGGTGAAGTAAAACGTCGGTCCCGGTTTCTCCTGTCTCGTCAGAGGCGCTGGAGCAGAAATCCCACGTTAGAGGAAGGCCATGCCCCGGGGGGCGTAGTGCCAATAGTTTCTTTTTTTTTCGGTTATTAAACGTTTTTAAACTTTGTATGTATGTTATCTGTTTTAGATTTTTTTTATTTTGAGTATTTTCAACAAAATACGGTATTTTGTAAAAAATTGAGCATTTCATTAAAAAAAAAGTTACTTAATCCACCGATGGTGGTTGATGCCTTCCTCACAATTATGTACATCTTTGTTTCTGTAGTAAGAATGGCAAACCTACAAATTTTATCTAAATTTTACTTCTTACAACATATCTACATGGAGTATGGTGTCTAGAATCCCAAAAAATCATTGGACGTATTATTAGAACAACACCTACGGGGCTGTTTCATGAAAATTGTTCACTTTCAATAGTTATATTACTTTAAAGTTTTTTAAGCCTTAAGGTAGTAAAAAATATATCTGTTCATTTTTCCCGGGAGTTTCAAATCAACAAAATCTCGGGAGCCAGATCTCCGGATAGATCCAAACAAATTTTTCATCAAAATATTTGAGATCCGGCCTCTGAAATGTGTACAAATGACACTTAGGTGCTCATAACTTTTGATAGGGTAATCAGATCTTCAATTTTTGGGCTTGTTGGAAAGGTCTTTTGATTACCTATCCAACGATGGGTCGCATGATAGATCAGGACAAATTTTTCATCAACATATTTGAGATCCGGCCTCTACAATGTGTACACCCAAAGGAAAAATGTATCTCAAAATCTGCAACATTGGATTTGCTGCAGAAAATGTCACATTTTATAACATTTTTTTGCAGCAAGCCCGTAGATCATTTCTGCCCGCGTGTAAAAATTTCAGCGATCTGCAGTTCTCACCAACACATATAATGCTGGCCCGTCCCCGAGCAACACTCCAAAGAGAAGCATATGTTGGTGCTCATTCACGCATTTTTCATCAAGCGTCCATGGCGCGGTGGTAGCGTGTCGGATCAACAACCAAGTAGTTGGTGGTTCAATCCTCGTTCTGCTAAGGTTTTTTTTTTGTGAAATACAACCAAAAAGCCGTCGGTAATGTCGATAATTGTCGGTAACGGGCAAAAATGTCATACTCCTATACCGCAAAAAATGCATGAGGACAGATTTCATGCAGATTCTGATATACTTTCATGCCGCCATGCATCACAATGCGACTGCCAGTTGAGTGTACAAATGACACTTAGGTGTTCATAACTTTTGATAGGGTTATCAGATCTTCAATCTTTTGGGCTTGTTGGAAAGGTCTTTTGATTACCTATCCAACGATGGGTCGCATGATAGATCAGGACAAATTTTTCATCGAAATATTTGAGATCCGGCCTCTAAAATGTGTACAAATGACACTAAAGTGCTCATATCTTTTGATAGGGTTATCAGATCTTCAATGTTTGGGCTCATTTGAAAGGTCTTTCAAATACCATTCTAAAAATGTATGATCAGACGGGTTTTCTTACAAATACCACCCTTTTTACAATCTTTCAAACTTTAGTCAGAATCGTTTTTTTAGCATAACTTTTGAAATACTTAACAAAACTTCAAAAAAGTTAATATAGGTCTTGTGGTACTCTAAGACGGATCCAATGAGACCAGAACGGTCCAAATCGGTTCAGCCAGTCCGGAGATAATCGAGTGCATTTTTTTCGGTGCACGGACTTACAGACATACACACGCACAGACATTTGCTCAGAATTTGATTCTGAGTCGATATGTATACGTGAAGGTAGGTCTACGAGGTCGAATTAAGAAGTTCATTTTTCGAGTGATTTTATAGCCTTTCCTCAGTAAGGTGAGGAAGGCAAAAACTCTAAAATAGTGAAAAAGCATGCACAATTTTGAATCGTTTGATACCCATATTGCAAATTATAAAAATTTGAGTACTTTCAAAAAATATACGGTATTTTGTGATTTGATCCTAATTATATTATCAAAAAAATATTTACTAAGAGAATGCTCGAAAATTCAACATTATTTGGTTGGTTTAAGTCAATTTTAGAAACATAAAAATATAATTTATCGTCCGTTATCGTCGATAATATTATCGTTTAGACAAAACGTTAGATTATCGTTTAGACGATAATTTTTTTAACAATAATTCTATCGATTAAAAACCTTGCTGTTTACAATTCAATATTCAAACATGAAAAGGATTTTGTGAGGGAGTCATCAATCACTGAGGTAGTTTAAATGAGTTTTTGCCTTTCTCACTGAGAAAAAGCTGTAGTTTTAATCGAAAATTGAAGCTTCTATAATAGACCGTGTTGACCCATCTTCACACATGTCCATAATTTTGATATTTGAGTAATTTGCTACGGTTTCACAAATCGTCTTTTCCTTGTGTTTTTTTTTTTATTTGAATGAAACATTGTTCATTTGCATTCAAGGTAAGTTTGTTTTTCCAAGGTCATAAAAATGTTTATTTCCGAACATCTATATCTTGAGAAGAATTTTTTGATCGATTTGGTGTCTTACGTCAAGTTTTTTGTTATGATTAGGACTTTTAAGAAAATAAACTCAAGGGAAAATGTGTTTTTTTTTTTTTGTTAAACTTTTTTCGTTAAAAGTTACGTATTTGTTCCGACACTTTGAATATATTTTAGAGAACTGAAAAAGCAGATTTTACGCAACATTGAAAGGTGGAGATATAATTAATAAATAATGTGATTTTTGAATAAAATCTAAAACATTAAGAAAAAGAATTTCAAAAATCATTTTGGTTGCTAAACAAAATTTGCAAAGGAATACTATATTACACTTTTTTAGATAGATTGCTTCGTTTTCAAGTTGTAGACATTTTAGATGGCTTTCCTAAAAAAAAAATAGTTTCTTGCAATTTAATGAAAACTTTAGAAGGAAAAGCCCACTCACCTTAAAATATACTTTAAAAGCTGAGAAAATTTGCTTCATTTTTTTTCAATTCGGTTTTATTTGTTACATTGAGTTCATTTAGGTACATAACAGAGTTTTGGTGTTTCTTTCAGCTGTGTTTTACATCATAATCCAATCGAAAAATTATTACTTATAACTATGGAATAGACAAGAGCAGCGATGGCATAATCATCATGAAAAGAAAATCTCTGGACGTTCATCAAGAGAAAAAATCCGAAAGGAGCATGGCTCTCCTCTCTCGCGCACGAAAGATCGGTAAAAAGAATCAAAAAAAATCATCATCTTGATTATTCGGCGGAACCTCTTATTCACTACTACACTTGCAAGTTTAACGTCACACGTCGGAAATTGACCTGTCACATGTTGTAGATGGGCAATGTGTGTAAACAAAGTGAAATAAATATTATTAAGTGGTGCTGACAAGGAAATTCACAAAAAATCATCAACAGATTGATTCTCTTGGAGAATTTCGGGAGCGGTTTTCTTTTGCGTGATTTGCCTCCTCTCTCTTTCGCGGGTGAAGAAAGTTCGCAAGCGAAATTGATTTTTTGCGATTATTCCATCCCTGGACAAGAGTAAGAAAAAGTTTTCAAAAAACTTACAGAAAAGCTTCATTTTTAATGTTTGATATTCAAGTCACAGAGATTCAGCAACATAAATTTTGAAAAATATCTGTAACGACCTAAGGTGTCAATTTAAATAAAAATCGTCTAAATAACATGAAAATGGTGCACAATATATTAAATTAGATTTTTCATTTTAAGATAATGTTTGAAATATTTCTTGATATAATTTTATTAATAATTTCAAATATTTTTAATTTTTGTGGAATTCCAATGTTCAGCAGCGCAAAAAGCTTTTTTTCAGCGAAAAAATAATTTCTTCAATAATTGAATATTTTGAAAACTAATGATTGCAAAACAACTGGGCAGGTGTAAAATGCACATTAAAACACTTTTTTCATAGAAATGTTGGGACCATAGTTTGTTATTTAATTTTTTTGTATATTTTTTGGAGGATTCAGTACAAAGCAAAAAATCCGAAGGTAATATGGCATGAGAGCAATTTTTTCTGGTACTTTTGTACCCTATATAAGCCATTTTTGTGTACAAGGAGCCAGTTGCACTCGAAAATGACATTTGAGAAGGGCGTAAGTAATTTAAATATTTTTGTATTTTGTGATTTAAAAATTACTGTAACTCAAAGCCGTTGCATCGTATCAAAAAGTGGTCAAAGACAAACTTGTGGGAAATTGGACGGGCTTTCTGAAAAAATACACTGAAAGAAAAAATACACGCCACTTCTATGAGATTTTTCAATTTTAAAGTTTAAAGGTTAAATTTGAAGGAGATGTCACGATTTTTATTCGTTCAAAATTTTTGAGGGAATAGTCAAAAATGTTACAAAAAGACTCACGAAAAATGCAGGATGATATGTCTCTCCTTTAAAAAATAAATTGGTCTCGTGGCGCAGTGGTAGCGGCTTCGGCTGCCGATCCCGATGATGCTATGAGACGCGGGTTCGATTCCCGCCTTATCCACTGAGCTTCTATCGGATGGTGAAGTAAAAACGTCGGTCCCGGTTTCTCCTGTCTCGTCAGAGGCGCTGGAGCAGAAATCCCACGTTAGAGGAAGGCCATGCCCCGGGGGGCGTAGTGCCAATAGTTTCGTTTTTTAAAAAAATACAAAAATCAATTACTTAAACAGTTTTTTTGAAAAGTGGTCTAAACGTACCAGAAAAAAATCTGATTTGAGCTGGAATTGCTCATGTAAAAGCTTATACATCACCTCTGAGAAAAAATAAAGACACTTAATGTAACACACATGTACTTTTTTTGTAAACACAAGCAATAGTTTCAAAAGACGGGATTTAAACCCAGCACTAACAGTAAGGACTGGTGCCTTAGCCCACTTGGCCACCCGACCGATGAAGAATGGAAAGGATAAACACATATATCAGGTTGACATTTCGGACAAGTAGATTTTCCATACTGATTGGCAACATAGTTTAGGGTGTAATATTACATAAAAAAAAACATTAAAAATATCAAATTTATTGTATACACAGACCTTTTACATGCAGCTGGAATAATACTTTTTTTGCTGTGTGGACTTAAAAATATTGTTTGTGACATTTCGGTTAAAGTCACCATACTTCAATAAACAACAACATTTGTTAATGGCATTTTAAGGTTTTCGAAATGACCATTCTTTCAAACTTTCATTTCGTCTCGCGGTATTTTTTTTGCGTTTTTGAATAGTAGGATGTGTCATTTCTTCCGTCATTAATCTCCAAAAGACCCGAAAATCTTCCCATTAGACCTCTCAACTATCCCCAAAAAAAATGCAATACCTGAAGTATCGCAAAATCCAAAGCTTCCCAGCCAGAACATTCCCACCAGAGGCCATCGCTGAATAGCACTTGTACAAACATCCATCCGTCCATTCCCCTCCCTCACTAATGCCACTTGTGTGACTAAATAGCGGCAACGGCCTAAGTACGAGTGTGTGTGTGTGTGTGTGTGTGTGCATCAAGAGTGCAAGAGCTGCAAATATTTACAGATTCAGCATTTTAAAATCCCTCTCGCCCTTGATGCCCATTTGGATCCCTGTGGTGATGGCGTTCCTTTTTTTAGTATTTTTGCTTTTTTTTTTGTTCAACCTGAAATATCCCACATCCTGTGGCAAAAGCTCGGCCGGGAACATTCCAGAAACGGTGCAGGTCGACGAAGGGACAAATTCAACCCGGTGTGTATGCATTACGACAATGTTCTAGACACCAGCGGGATGCACTATGTGGGTCATTGTTTTTATTTTTAAATCATTAAAAATATCAGTAATTTGTGGTTTGGTTGAGCGTTTTACCAAACCACAACTAATCAGTAATTTTATGAAAATAAAATACACTTGTTTTTTTTTTAGAAAAAGATGAAAATTTACAAATTTTGTCCACTTTTCCACACCTTGCTTCCACAGTCCACACAGAGAGAGCTCGTCGCGTTATGAGTGTGTTTATCATTCATCGTCGGCGAGAGTGCACAAGAGCTCAAGGATCATCAAGGCTCGGGAGCGGATCCTTTTTTTTTTTGCTCGCTTGTTTGCAGGCAGAAGCTTGTTGTGTCCTCCTCTGGAACATCTGCAGAGAGCGAAGGATTTTTTCTTTTTTTTCTAGCCCTAAAGTTACACCATTTTAGCTGTACCGTGATGATGGTTGACCTGGGCTGGGGGGATCCACTTCAGGACCATCAGGAATTCTCTCGTCCCCTTGACGGAGGTGGTTACGGTGTATTAGGGAAGGATTTTTTTTGCTTCTGTAAAGCTGCATTTGGTCTATTCAGAGGAGGTTTCAGAGAAAGAAAAAAAATAGGTAGCAATGTTTAACCACTTTCGTAAACTGACCGAAATGGCTTAATTCGTGATGAACGGTGCAATTGGCGTCGTTTAAGCGAGATGGTTTTGCTCTGACGACTTGGAAAAGGGTTGGAATTGAACAGAAAAACTGGTTGAAAAATCTCAAGTTAACGTCGGCTTTATCTTAAGCAAGTTATACATCATTTGGTTGTGATATTTCTTGATAACAGCATATTTTTAATGTGTAAACCAAATAGCTTTAATGACTTCCAAAAAGACTTATTTTACCTTAACTATATTTTTCATCTACACGAATTTTTTAGAATACAAACCTGAAAAGAGAAAAAAAAGTACAACATTAGTTTGTTTTTGTTTAGAACAAAGTTTTTTTTTAAATGGCATTTTTATCTTTTGATTCTACAGTCCATTTTTTTATCAAAGACGAAAAAAATCGTCTTCTAGAACTTTAAAATTGCACAGAACAAAAGTGTAACAACTTTTTAGAATAGAATAAAAATCCCGAAAAGTAATAATTCCAAAAACACTCAAATCGCAAACCATTTAAATTTTCAACCTAGCCAAAAATCCCCCCACCCCCTTTACAATAACTTTTCTGAAGTCATCAAAGCTTCGTAACATCAATTTCCACTTAATTTTGCGATAAACTTTATGATTTTTCAATTCTCATATTTCAACTCGTAATATATTAAAAGATATCGGTTTGATTTCCAATGTTGCAAAATTAAACCTCTGTAATATTTTCAGTTTTTTTTAAATAAAAATAAATTTTTGAATCAAGTTAAATTTTTTCACAGAGCTGTTTTTTTTTAATTAATTTTTAGTTTTGAGATCATTAGGGGGCCCCAAATTTTGGAACAAACATATTCTTAAAATATCGAAAATAAAATATCACAAAAATATTTAAAATAATAAAACTTAAAACAGCTACATCGTTAACAATTTTCAAGATTTCGATACAAAAGTTATCAAAAAGCGCTATACAGAGACATCGGTATTAATTTGAGAGATGTCAACATAGATTTTACGGATTCGCTCACAATATTGCTATACGTGCATGGTTTTTCAAAAACATAACCAAAGTACTTATCCGATAGCACCTATCAAAAAAAAAAACTTTGCAACATTTTTGCAACGGCTTTAGTGGAGAAACCATGTTTGGTTGGCTGAATTTAATCACCCTTTGGTGGCAATGAACTGAAACACTTTTCCATAATGATTTTTTTTTTTTTTTGACTGGTTCACAGTTACAAAAATGCAGATAAATTTCCTATTTTTCTAATGAATTTGAGGCATAAACCGTTTCATACCAATTTTATCCGAAAAACACCGTTTTTTTTTAAAATGTCAATTTCAAACAAAATCTAAAACAATTCTACATAATAATCTCAAAAACACAAGTGTATCGTCATCTTCGTTTTTTGATAGGATTTTAAAATATAAATAAGGCTTTTGCGGATTTTAACTCCTCCTTACAAAATTTAGCAAAACATCAAAGGGCAAAGAAGGCATACATGCATGCATTTTTTGATTTTATTTGTAGAATTTTGCATTAATTTGAAACTGTGTTGAATTCTTTGATTTTCATAATTTTCTTGTTTTTTTTTTTAATTTATAGAATTTCTTTGGTGGCAACATTATCATTTTAATTGTTAAAAATGCGTAGAGACATTGTGTGGGACACAATATAAATTACTGCATACTTTTTTACTTAAAATATAGGAAATGCTAGTAAAAAATACACCCAAAGATGACCTCTAAAAAATGACATTTTAAAAACATTGACAAAGTCACATAAAACAAGTCATATTTCCGACCCTTAAATTTTCTAAAATTTTAAGAGTTCTTCTTTCCATTGTTTTCTAAAAATTGGCTGAAAAATTGAGTTTTGCCGATTTTTTAAATCGAAACCTGTTGAAAGGCGGTTTTGAGAGTTGATAAATAATGTCTGAAAGTTTAATAAAGTCCAATAAACTACTTTTTCATTTTTGCATCCTTGCACGGAAAGAAGGTTTATCGTGAATCTTACTAAAATTGAGTTAAAAATCTTTAAAAAATTGGTTGTTTTTTCAACCACCATTTTTTTTAGTTCGGAATCTTAAAAAAATTCTGGATCTGACAGCTGGAACCAGGTCCAGAAAATAGTAAATTTAGCTAAATTATTAGTAAATTTTACTTCTTATTAAACTGGAAAAATGCTGAAAAATACAAACAAAATTTACCTGAATTTATTTTAATTTATCTTTATTAAACCTAACTTTACTTAAATTAACTTAATTTTACTTAATTTCACTTAATTGAACCCAACTCAACTTAATTTAACTAAACTTAACCTAATTGAACTTAATTTAACTTAATTTAACTTAGATTAACCTATTTGAACTTAATTTAACAATATATAACCTAATTGAACTAAATTTAACTTAATTTGACCTTATTGATTTTTATTTAACCTTATTGATTTATATTCAACCTTATTTAACTTAATTTAACCTGATTTAACTTAATTCAACTTAATTTAACCTAATTGAACTTAATTTTACTTAATTTAACCTAACTGAACTTAATTTAACCTAATTTATCTTAATTTAACTTAATTTAACTTAATTAAACTTAATTTAACTTTATTTAACCTGATTTAACTTAATCAAACTTAGATTAATCTTATTGAACTTAGTTTAACTTTTTTTTTTTTTTTTTTTTTGAATTAAATATACTTTATTGAATCTTTCTTATAATAATTACATTTGGTTTACATAATAAGTGGTCAGCTGTGGCTCTTCAGCTTTAGTTTGCTTTTCGTGATTTAAACACTGTTCATTTTCTTAACTTTAAAAGTATATGATTTATCATTTTTGTAACACTAGGTACAATGAGGAAAAAAATGTTAAGAAAACATAACCTAACCTAAAACTAACTTAATCTTACCATAAACTAAACCAATCCTTGAATCAAGGGGTATTCAGATATAGCACATTTTTCCCTGAATTTCAAACATTTTTCTTGAATCTTCTGATCCAACATTTTAACTTCTGCTAATTCATGAACCTCACTTGATCTTGTCCAGCCAGGAACATTCAAAACCATTTTGAGTACCTTGTTTTGGACACGCTGGAGCTTCAATTTATGAGTTCTAGCGCAACACTCCCAAACAGGTACTGCATACTCAATAACGGGGTAAATTATTTGTTTGTAAACTGCTAACTTATTTTTCAAAGATAGCTTTGATTTTCTGTTAATTAAAGGATACAAACACCTGATGAGAATGCTGCACTTGTTCAATATTTTATCTACATGCTGCCGAAACAAAAGTTTCGAGTCAAGTATGAGACCTAAATAGACAACTTCCTTTGACCAGGGTATCGAAACATCATTCATTTTAATCAAAACATCATCCTTTGGGACAAATCTGGCCGATTTGGAAAGTGGAAAAATGATGGTTTGAGTTTTGGCTGCATTTATGCGAATTTTCCAGTCGCCAAAGTATTCGGAAAGAACGTCAAGACCCTTCTGAAGACGGCCAACTAAATATCTGGTTATTTTACCCTTATAAATAACGGCAGTGTCATCAGCAAAAAGTGACAACACACCATTACCAGGAAGAGTAGGCAAATCAGATGTAAAAATATTGTACAGAAGTGGGCCAAGAATACTTCCTTGGGGAACCCCAGCATCAATGTTGAATAATCCAGAAGCAATCCCATTCAGAAAAACCTTGAACGATCTCTCCGAAAGATAGTGCTGGATAATTTTGATAAGATACATTGGAAAACCGTATAAATACAGTTTATGTATCAAACCATCATGCCAAACATTGTCAAAAGCCTTCTCAACATCCAACAAAGCCATAGCAGTTGATTTAGACTCAAGCTTGTTCTGCTTGATGATTTTAGTTACTCTCGTAAGCTGATGAGCAGTATTATGTCCCTTTCGGAAGCCAAACTGCTCATTCAAAATTATATTATTATCGTTGGTAAAATCCAAAAGCCTTGAATAGATGACCTTCTCAAAGAGTTTGGACAGACTACTCAAAAGACTAATGGGACGATAACTTGTTGGCGATGTTGGATCTTTTGAGGCTTCAAAATTGGTATGACTTTGCCCAGCTTCCAATTGGTGGGGAAGTAACCAAGTTGCAAACATTTATTGAAAATATTGGCTAGATGTTGAAAGAACTGATCACTCTGTTTTTCAACACCAGATTAAAATGTTATCAAAGCCTGGAGCTTTCATATTTTTCATTTGTTTAACTGCAACTTTGACTTCCTCACCAGAAACATGGGAATCTGCAGGAAATTCAAAGGTAGAGTCATTGATTGTTGAAATACTATTGGCAACTGATGTTTCTTTACGGCTGGTCATGGAAGCGCCAAGATTATGTGAACTAACAAAATGAAGCCCAAGTGCATTTGCCTTTTCCTCGGATGTAATCAAAGGAGAATCCTCAACAATAAGAGGAGGAATAGGCTTTGGTTTGTTTTTAAGAACTTTTGAAAGTTTCCAAAATGGTTTTGAATAATTCCCAAGCTGGCTTACATGTTTTGAAAATTCTTGATTTCTGATATTGTCAAGTCGGTCTTGTATGATTTTGTTCAAATTGTTCACTGAAATCTTTTGTCATAGTCCCCAGTCCGTTGATATTGTCTCCTATAAACATTCCTAAGTCTAATCAAGTGTTTAGTATCTACGTCAATATCAGTTACCTTAAAATTAACAGGAACCTCTCGAACGTTGGCAGCCTCTGCTTGGTTGATAGCCTGCTGGATCACCTCCAGCGAACGATCAATATCGGCAGAAGTTTCCGGGTGTTGATCATAGTCGATGTTGCTGTCGACCACTTGCTGAAACTGCTGCCAGTCAACGTTGTGGTAATCTTTCCGGGTTGGTTGCCGCTGCGGAGTAACGGAAGCTCCAACCTCCACAACCACCGGATAGTGATCAGAACTCAACTCTTCAAACACCTCAGGATGAGCCACGTTCTCAGCCATATTGGTAATGAAGAAGTCGATGATTGAGTGATTCCCAGACCGAGCCACCCTCGTTGGACGATCCGGACTCACAACGTTGTAGTATCCGTTTTGCAGATCGTTGTGCAGAATCACTCCGTTCCGATTCCTCCTGCTGTTGCCCCAAACTTCATGCTTCGCGTTGAGGTCACCAGCGATGATGTACTTTGCGCTCCGCCGTGTCAGCTTCTGGATATCGCCCTTCAGTTTTGCTGCTGAACCATCTCTGGCATTCACCTGACGTGGGCAGTATGCAGCAATGAAGAGTACTGGGCCAACCGAAGTGGGAATTTCCACTCCAACGGCCTCGATGATGTCCAGCTTAAAGTGTGGCAGCCGGCGTGGCTTGAGATCACGATGAACAGCGACAAGCACACCTCCTCCTCCAGAGGTGGTCCTGTCGAGCTGCGTCGCGATCTTGTAGTTTTGCAGATAAACTTTTTCACCGGGCTTCAGATGAGTTTCCGTGATGGCAGCTACGTCGATCTCCTTCTCGCGAAGAAAATCCACCAGCTCTAAGTTCTTCCTCCTAATGGAGCAAGCGTTCCAATTCAGCAGCTTGAGGGACCTACGATCCATACTGGATGACGAACGAGGTCAGCACTTCAATCTGCTGGGTCTTGGTTTTGCATCCACGCAGTGCAGCGGACATCTGTTTGAAAATATTGAGGAGTTCGGTTGAGGTGTAAAGATCATTACCATTTTCCTCAACTGCTGGTTCTTGGGTTGGTCTTGGCTCCTGGCTGAAGCCCGGTGGTGGCGGTCTCGGCTCCTGGCTGGAACCCGGCCGTGGATGATTCATCTCAGCTCTCTTCCTGGGATCCAACGGCAACGGTGCCAAGTTTGGGACCTGGCGTCGCGGTTGAAGAGGTGGAAAATTTTCCTCCACCAGGGCTGGAGGAGTTCTACGACGCTGAGGCTGATTCTTCGTCGATGCTTGCTGCCGAATTTTCACGAACTCAGCTCTCTTGGGGCACTTTCGGTCGGTTGACGAGTGCTCACCGTTGCAGTTGAGGCACTTCACCAGCGAATCTTGGATGCACTGGGATGTGATGTGCGCATCGGTACCACATTTGGCGCAACGACGCTTTAGGTGGCAGTTCTTACCTCCGTGCCCGAAGCCCAGGCAGTTGAAGCATTGTGTGACGTCACGATGCACTGGTCGGTATCGCTCCCACGACACGATAATGTTGAAAACCGCTCGAATTGCCTTCAGCTCAGGAAGCGTCGTCGATCCCTTAGCCAAATGCAGCAGGTAGAGCTGGTCACGGTACTTGATGTCTTTGTTGCGTCGGCTCATTTTGTGCACGGCCAACACATCCAGTTTCAAAACTTTTAGCTCGGCAGCTAATTCCTCCACTGGCATGTCGTACAGACCTCTGACGACGATTTTGTACGGCTTATCCATGGCGACATCATGGGTAAAGTACTCCGCCTCGTTTTCGGTCAAGTAATCCTTGACCAGTTGATAGTGCTGCCTGGATTGCACCAGCACCTTAAATCCGTCCTGACACAGACGAATGTTGCCTAGGACTTTCCCAGACTTGATGAGTTCAACCAGCCCCGCTCGAAAGTCGATCGTTGCTGCTGATTGCCGCACATAAAAAGGAGGCAGTTTCTCCTTTCGCTGTTTCACTTCATTCTCCTTTGCTTCCGCTACCTGGTCCTCGTCAGGCAGTCCAGCAAACTTGTTGTTCTTCAATAGCTGCTCCTCGTGGGACGAAGAGTTCTCCTCCTCCTCATCCATCGGTACAGTACCGTCGCTCTTTTTCGTCTTTTTGCTGTTCGATGTCACTTCCAAAAGCACCTTCCTTTTGGAAATCCCGGTTTTGGCCATCAGTTGAGGCCTCAACCTTCCTTTTGGAAATTCCCACTTTTTTGCCTGCTTGAGCCGCAGGTAGGGCAATATTGCCGGCGTTTTGCGCCGGGACGCGACGAGTCATGTTGATTCAGACAACCTTCACCAACGAATGCTCGGATAACAATGGTTAGTTTAACTTTATTTAACCTAATTGAACTAAATTTAACTTAATTTCACCTAATTGATTCTTATTTAACCTAATTTAACTTAATTTAACTTAATTTACTTAATTAACCTTATTTAAATTAATTTAACTTAAATTAATTTAATTTATCTTAATTCAACTTAATTATACCTGATTTAACTTAATTTAACATAACTTAATTTAATTTATCTTTAGTAAACTTAATTTAACTTTATTTTGCTTAATTTAACTTGATTTAACTTAATTTACCTTAATTTTACTTTATTCAATTTAATTCATCTTAATTCAACTTAATTTTACCTAATTAAATTTAATTTTACATGACTTAATTTATTTTAACTTAATTGAACTTAATTTAACTTAACGGTGCACATCAACCAGTGCTTTTGCACCCTGATTTTTGTTACAGACATTTTAGTATGTTCAAAACTACGGGTACTATCGACATACTTTTTTATTCATTCCCTAAAGTACTGTCCACAAAGTAATTTACAACAAAGTTTGATTAATTTTACATTCCCGTTATTGCAGTATTGAGTCCGTAGATTTGACCATTTTGGAATAAGAAGACAACAACTTCCTTCGTTGCTGTGCACCCTTTAATTAACTTAATTTTACTTAATTTAACTTAAATAACCTTAATTATACTTAGTTTAACTTAATGTCATTTAATTTATCTTAATTCAACTTAATTTTACCTAATTTAACTTAGTTTTACCTAATTTAACTTAATTTTACCTGATTCAACTAAATTTTGCTTATTTCTACTTAATTAAAATATACTTTATCAAACAACATTAAATTGAACTAATTCTACTAATTGTAACAAAATTTAAAAAAAAAATGTATCTAAGTTTAATTAAATTTAACAAATTATTTCTAGATATAACCACATTTGACTAAATTTATTTCAATTTAACTATATTCAGTTTAACTAAACTAAACTAAGCTTAATTAAACTTGATTTTTAATTAATATAACATATTTTAACTGTGTAAAACTGGTGTAACTTAAAACTTATTTTCAAGTCAATTTAACACAATTTTACTTAATTTTACTTTATTCTATTTAGTTTTACATAATTTTAATATATTTCACTTAATTCTACTAAATTTAACTCAACACAATTTAATTGAACCATATTGGGCAAAATTCTATCAAATTAAACAAAAAAGAACAAATTTCAACTGAATTTTTCTGAATTTTACTGAATTTTGCTTGATTTAACCAAATTTAATTGAATTTATCAACAATTACCTAATTCCAACTAAATTTGATCAATTTAACATAATTTTACTAAGTTTATTCAATTTAACTTAATTTAACTAAATTTTATAAAATTTAACTTAATTTAACTGAATTCTAATTTTTTTCTAAAATGTTACTGAATTTTACTCAAATTTATTTATTAAATTTAAATTCAACTTTATTTTACTTAACAATTTGATTTATCTTTATATTATTTTATTTAATAAAACTTGATTGAACTAAATTTCACTTATTTTCAATAAATTAACATTATTTAGCCCTATTTTTTATGTGCTTCAAAGACATTAAAGTGCCCTGTTCGTTCGGATCTGTCAAACATTGGCCAGTATATATCTAGACATTCTATACCCGCAGCCACTCCCCCACGTAGACAGATGTCCATACAAAAAAAGTGGAGTGATGTGTCCACCTCCCCCGCTAAAGGGTTCACGACCAAGGGATGCCCCCACTTTTTACCTACGCATCGTCCAAACAAAAATTAGAGGCTCAACTTCTAACCCCCTTCTCACCAACTTTCAAACGCTGAATCATCACAAAACTCCGCGAACTGAGCGGCTCAAACAGGATCAAACACGATACGCGACGTTCTCTTGCTTTGTGTTGGTCTCGAACTGATGATCTGTCAAAAAAATCCATGCTGCCGGTTCCAGCTAGTTTTTCGGTAAAAAGTAGGCAAAATTGTCATTTTGATTTGGGCTGTCAGTTTTGGATAACAAATCAGCAGCAATCAGGGTTAGCTGTTTCACCAATCCCAAGTTGGTAAATTTACCTGTAATTTTTTCTAATTTAGCCAAAAAAATCACTGTTTCACCAATTTGAAGCCAGCTAATTTGAATTGTTAAATTTAAGATGCAACTTCTTTCCGAGTGCTGGTTTTGAAACCACCTTGAGTCAGGGATATTCTAAAACACCCAAGTATTGTTCAATTTGTTTATTGGACCTTTTCACAAAAAAACACTTCCGATATATTAATCTCGATTTTTTTTTACAAGGTCTTAAAAACAACACACACAAAATCGGGAAAATCAGGCCATGATCAACGACGACCAACTTTTTAAAAACGTTTTTTCGTAAAATCGCGATGACTCGTGATGGTTACAAACAAACCCCAAAATTTTTGTAATTGTCTGTTCTACAACTTAGCAGAACATTGTTACACTCTAAAAATAACCCTGCTAAGTTAGAAAAACACGAAATTTTAAAATGATTTTTTTTTCTTAATGAAAAATGACCCTTCTGGATTCATGTAGATTTGAAAAGTTTATTAAATTTCACTTAAAATGACATGTCCCAAAAAATTGTTACAGCTAAGAAACGGAAAATGGCAGAGTTCTTAAAAAATAGTGTATTTTTTCGATTTTTCGGGCGTCTAGTTTTACATAAAAGTCCCTTAGATACCAAATTTCTATCTCATCACCGTTTTAGGATGAAAATAATTGAAAAAACGCATTTTTTCGCATGTTGGAAAATTAAATAAAAAGTCCAGTAATTTTCCTCAAGACCATCCTAGGTGGGCCTTCTAATTTGGCTGCAAATCATAATTCACCACACCAGCCTACTCCAATTACTCATCCACTCCACGCGTTTGGTCCTCATAAAAACAACAACAATAACAAAAACAGCCCCGAGCCACTCTAATTAGCGTGTTGGGTCCCCTAATCAAAAGGCGGCCTCCCACGCCGCCTACCAAGACGCGGCTTCTATTCCCGGAAGATGCTATAGCAAAGAACAACAAAACCAGGCGGGGGGAGAAAGGAAGTTTTCGCGCGCAATTATGAGGTTAAGCCAATGATCCATAAATTAAGTGGAGAGGGCATCATCCCGGTCGCGAAAACTGAAAATGTGCCGCTTGGCTGATTTTTCCTTTTTTTTTTATTTTCCGAAAAAAAGTTGGCGGCGAACGGACAACAACGATTTTCTTTGACTTTGGGTGCCGACAAAAGGAACAAGGAGACACGAGAGGTTAAATGAGTAGGGAGAATGACAGCGAAGAAGGAAAAGTGGAATGAAATAAACATAAACAAACAATCTTTTTGTTGTGCTGGCGCGGTTTGCACGGTGGGTTAAGGAGCGAATTTTGTTATAATTTAAGTTTTTTAAATGGTAAATGTTTTAAGATAATGTAAGTCTCTTTGCGAAGCGATGATTCCAGTTTTTTTAAAAAAATAGTCTTTTATATTGAAACCAACATATTTATTAAAATAAAAAAACCTTCAAACACACCGCGTCCTTCTCCCAGAAGCCGTTCAGTTCCGAAGACAACAACAAACCGTCGAATGGTCTCCACATTTCCGGCACTTGTGGCCATTTGGTGCACCCGGTCGTCATCGTCTGTAATTGGCCGCCGGCCGGCATCGACTTTATACAACTGGAAGCATAACGACTTTGGGCGAAAGTAAACAAACAATCATTGACGGTAGAAATCATGGCAAAGTAGGCGGATTTGAAGGTGGATTTTTAATGGGAAAAGGTGTTTATGAGATACTTTATGGTGAATTTGATTGCGATTTTATTAAAAACGAATTAACGAGCAGAAAATTGCAATGCTTAAAAATAAACTCTGAAAATCTACTTATGGTGATGATCGGATAATTAATTGTCAATATTCTGTGATTTTAAAATAAATGCAATTTAACGAGCAATCTCCCACAAGAATGAGCTAAATTTTGATTTTTTTATGAAATATTAAAATGAAAAACCTTTTTAAGAAGGTGAAGAAAAACTACAAAAGCTTAAAAAAGAAATGTTTGAACACAATTGAAATCACTCACAGGCACTTCAACCAACAGCACTTCTTACAGTAGAAAAAAAACACGCCCAGAAACCAGCACGACAAAGCAAATGAGATTAAATTGAGAGTGAACAACAATCAACAAACGAAGCTCAGGAAACGGAAACAAAGCTCACCAGGGACATCATCATCCTCACCGTCGATGCCGCGCCAGTGTGAATGCTTTGCTGAAGAATTTCCCGAGCTTTTGTTCGAAGAAAAACTCAAAGTGAACTGTAAAAAACACAGGAAATTTGGAATATTTTTTTCATGATTATTCAAATTTTAATTATTTTGAATAAATCATATTTTTTTAGAAAACAAAATAAAGATTTTTATCAGTGCATCCGAATCGCGTCGGACCAGAAACGGCAAAACCCTCGACGGAAAGAAAATGTCGGAAAGGCGCTTTTCACGGGAAAAAAATCTTAATTAGGAACGGAAAACAACGCAGCGCCACCCAGCGCACCCCAGTTGGTGCTTATCATTCACGGCTTTTGAATTCATTTGATTTTGTTTTTTTTTTTTTTTCACCACCAGGGAGAGTCTCGAGGGGGAAAAGTTCCTTGTAAATGGTTGCCTGAGAGAAGATTGGGAGGCAATTTGAAAAAAGCAAAAAGATAAAAAGAGTTGTAAAAGGGTTGCTAAGTATGTTGGAAAAGTCGAGCTAATTGAGTGAGAAAGCGAGTGCATGACAGAGCAATGTTGAGATTTTTTTTTAAATATTCATTTTGTTTTTTTTTTGTTTTTTGTTTTTTGTTTTTTGTTTTTTGTTTTTTGTTTTTTGTTTTTTGTTTTTTGTTTTTTGTTTTTTGTTTTTTGTTTTTTGTTTTTTGTTTTTTGTTTTTTGTTTTTTGTTTTTGTTTTTGTTTTTTGTTTTTGTTTTTGTTTTTTGTTTTTGTTTTTTGTTTTTGTTTTTTGTTTTTGTTTTTTGTTTTTTGTTTTTTGTTTTTGTTTTTGTTTTTTTTGTTTTTTGTTTTTGTTTTTTGTTTTTTGTTTTTGTTTTTTGTTTTTGTTTTTTTTGTTTTTGTTTTTTGTTTTTTGTTTTTTGTTTTTTGTTTTTGTTTTTGTTTTTGTTTTTGTTTTTGTTTTTTGTTTTTTGTTTTTGTTTTTTGTTTTTGTTTTTTGTTTTTGTTTTTTGTTTTTTGTTTTTTGTTTTTTGTTTTTTGTTTTTTGTTTTTTGTTTTTTGTTTTTTGTTTTTTGTTTTTTGTTTTTTGTTTTTTGTTTTTTGTTTTTTGTTTTTTGTTTTTTGTTTTTTGTTTTTTGTTTTTTGTTTTTTGTTTTTTTTTTTTTGTTTTTGTTTTTGTTTTTTGTTTTTGTTTTTGTTTTTGTTTTTTTTGTTTTTTTGTTTTTGTTTTTTGTTTTTTGTTTTTTGTTTTTGTTTTTTGTTTTTTTTTGTTTTTTGTTTTTTGTTTTTTGTTTTTGTTTTTGTTTTTGTTTTTGTTTTTGTTTTTTGTTTTTTGTTTTTGTTTTTTGTTTTGTTTTTGTTTTTTGTTTTTTGTTTTTTGTTTTTTGTTTTTTGTTTTTTGTTTTTTGTTTTTTGTTTTTTGTTTTTTGTTTTTTGTTTTTTGTTTTTTGTTTTTTGTTTTTTGTTTTTTGTTTTTTGTTTTTTTTTGTTTTTGTTTTTTGTTTTTTGTTTTTTGTTTTTGTTTTTGTTTTTTGTTTTTTGTTTTTTGTTTTTTGTTTTTTGTTTTTTGTTTTTTGTTTTTTGTTTTTTGTTTTTTGTTTTTTGGTTTTTGTGTTGTGTTTTGAGAAGTCACAACCAATTCCTCACCTCAATCAGTCTTATCCCAAAAACGAATGAATTATCGATTCACCAAAGTGGACTCCATATCCCAGCAGTGCCAGTGACCGATCCGGCGCACAAAATCCAGGTCCTGAAATGGTAATTTTCTCCGAAACCGGATAAAAGGATTGTCGTCGTATGCACTTGACACCCGAGCCAAATCTGGAGGTGGGGGTGGAGAGATATCACCGACCGACCGTCTGACATCTGCCAGACGTCGTCCAATTAAAGCCACTCTACCTGGTGGGTGGTGGCGCTAGGCGGACAAAAGCAAACATAATTTTCTTCCAACACGTGCGCGACGTGCGTTTCGCCACTCCGGGGCTTTTCCAGGAAATGTTCGAGCTCACACACAGGTGTGTCGTGACCTGGATTCGTGGAAATGTTCGCCAGACGAGAGGAAAATCCTGCGATAATGGAACAATAACCGTTTTGGTCACTTAGAGCGCTACGATGTCACTTAAAGATAACAGCTTTTAGAGGCTTTGCCGATTTCGAGAAAACTTATGCAATTGTACAATGCTTCTTGGAATAGATCTGAAGATAAATCAGAAATGGTTCCACATAGAACCTCATCCAAGTGAACCAAAAACATCACAGCAAAATAACTCTCAAAATAAATAAAGCGAAAACAAACAAACCAGCGTTGACCAAAAATATAAAAATCAAAAGAAACCCCCAGCGAAATGGAATAAAAACTTTCGATAGCCCTGGAAATCGAAAAACAAATTGTTCAATAGTTTCGTTTGATTGCCCCGAAGGCGAGCGAAAGAGAACGAGGTTGGCTTTCAATAAACGCCACCCTCTCCCCTGGCGTTTGCCAAAATGAGATAAGGGTGTACCACCCCCCCGCGGACACCAAACTTGGTGGGTGCAATGTGGTTGTGAGGATTGTGGGGTAAAGTGGATCTTTGTGTTTGTATGCTTATATTTTATATATAATTTTTTGTTTTTTGTCCTATCTACAGTTCAATACCTCCCAAATTTCTTGCTTTTCATTCTGATCAATATATATATGGGAGATTCTCGTATAATTCCGTCCAATTCGATGATTTTCGCTATTTAAACAACGTATTTTGTGAAACAATCGATAGAAACTTGCTTGCTCACTTCCAATTGAGCTATTTATCACTCGAACGTCAAAGTGCTCATATGGCAACTTTAAAGACACGGTGGAGTTAGATGCTGTTCCCCTAGTTTATTTTATATTGATTTTTTGTTGTTGTAAAAGAATTATCTTTAATAAACTTCAACAATCCGTTTAAATAGACGATTTAACCGACAAATCGATACAAGTGCAAAAATGTTAACCTTTTTAGCCCTTGTGTTGAAAAGCATTACCTTCTTTTCGATTCAATCGCAATTTAATGCGAAATATATCCGAACATTCCGAATTGATGAGTCTGGACTGTAATCAGAGGCGCCGACTAGTCCAAAATGTTGGGGGGCACGGTTGTTTTCCGAAATCGTTAGGTGAGAGTGGCGATTTGATGTTTAAGTTTATTGTATATCACGAATTTTACCAATATGAATATTACGATGTGATACGAGTTTTTTTCATTCGGAATCCATTTTTTTTTTTAAAAGATTATTTTTTAAAAAGTGATTGAGAATGTTTATTGGGGGAATTTTTTATATGTTTGGAAGGCGAATTCGTTCTAATTGGCATATTCTCACTTATTTTCCAGAAGTAACAGTCAATAATAAAAATGATCAGGTATTTAAAATTCAACAACACTAATATTCTAAAAATGAAAACAAAAGTAAAAAGCAAAAATTTAGAACTTTGGAAAATACACATTTAAAAAACTACATGTTTTCAAATCTGCAATTTAGAAAAGAAATAACAGAAAAAAAATAAATATTCCAAAATTAAAAAAAAAGTTTAAAAAACTCTAGGGTTAAAAAAACTTATGGCTTAAACATTTTAAGAAATCAAAAGTAGAAATTCAGAAATTTAAAAAATCAGAAATTTGGAAATTACAAAAAAAAATCAATGTTTAAAAAAATTGAAAATTTAACATCAATTTATTTGTTAAGAATTTAAGAATTTAAGAATTTAAGAATTTAAGAATTTAAGAATTTAAGAATTTAAGAATTTAAGAATTTAAGAATTTAAGAATTTAAGAATTTAAGAATTTAAGAATTTAAGAATTTAAGAATTTAAGAACTTAAGAATTTAAGAATTTAAGAATTTTAGAATTTTAGAATTTAAGAATTTAAGAATTTAAGAATTTAAGAATTTAAGAATTTAAGAATTTAAGAATTTAAGAATTTAAGAATTTAAGAATTTAAGAATTTAAGAATTTAAGAATTTAAGAATTTAAGAATTTAAGAATTTAAGAATTTAAGAATTTAAGAATTTAAGAATTTAAGAATTTAAGAATTTAAAATTTAAGAATTTAAGAATTTAAGAATTTAAGAATTTAAGAATTTAAGAATTTAAGAATTTAAGAATTTAAGAATTTAAGAATTTAAGAATTTAAGAATTTAAGAATTTAAGAATTTAAGAATTTAAGAATTTAAGAATTTAAAATTTAAGAATTTAAGAATTTAAGAATTTAAGAATTTAAGAATTTAAGAATTTAAGAATTTAAGAATTTAAGAATTTAAGAATTTAAGAATTTAAGAATTTAAGAATTTAAGAATTTAAGAATTTAAGAATTTAAGAATTTAAGAATTTAAGAATTTAAGAATTTAAGAATTTAAGAATTTAAGAATTTAAAATTTAAGAATTTAAGAATTTAAGAATTTAAGAATTTAAGAATTTAAGAATTTAAGAATTTAAGAATTTAAGAATTTAAGAATTTAAGAATTTAAGAATTTAAGAATTTAAGAATTTAAGAATTTAAGAATTTAAAATTTAAGAATTTAAGAATTTAAGAATTTAAGAATTTAAGAATTTAAGAATTTAAGAATTTAAGAATTTAAGAATTTAAGAATTTAAGAATTTAAGAATTTAAAATTTAAGAATTTAAGAATTTAAGAATTTAAGAATTTAAGAATTTAAGAATTTAAGAATTTAAGAATTTAAGAATTTAAGAATTTAAGAATTTAAGAATTTAAGAATTTAAGAATTTAAGAATTTAAGAATTTAAGAATTTAAGAATTTAAGAATTTAAGAATTTAAGAATTTAAGAATTTAAGAATTTAAGAATTTAAGAATTTAAGAATTTAAGAATTTAAGAATTTAAGAATTTAAGAATTTAAGAATTTAAGAATTTAAGAATTTAAGAATTTAAGAATTTAAGAATTTAAGAATTTAAGAATTTAAGAATTTAAGAATTTAAGAATTTAAGAATTTAAGAATTTAAGAATTTAAGAATTTAAGAATTTAAGAATTTAAGAATTTAAGAATTTAAGAATTTAAGAATTTAAGAATTTAAGAATTTAAGAATTTAAGAATTTAAGAATTTAAGAATTTAAGATTTTAAGAATTTAAGAATTTAAGAATTTAAGAATTTAAGAATTTAAAAATTTAAAAATTTAAGAATTTAAGAATTTAAGAATTTAAGAATTTATGAATTTATGAATTTAAGAATTTAAGAATTTAAGAATTTAAGAATTTAAGAATTTAAGAATTTAAGAATTTAAGAATTTAAGAATTTAAGAATTTAAGAATTTAAGAATTTAAGAATTTAAGAATTTAAGAATTTAAGAATTTAAGAATTTAAGAATTTAAGAATTTAAGAATTTAAGAATTTAAGAATTTATGAATTTAAGAATTTAAGAATTTAAGAATTTAAGAATTTAAGAATTTAAGAATTTAAGAATTTAAGAATTTAAGAATTTAAGAATTTAAGAATTTAAGAATTTAAGAATTTAAGAATTTAAGAATTTAAGAATTTAAGAATTTAAGAATTTAAGAATTTAAGAATTTAAGAATTTAAGAATTTAAGAATTTAAGAATTTAAGAATTTAAGATTTTAAGATTTTAAGAATTTACGAATTTACGAATTTAAGAATTTAAGATTTTAAGATTTTAAGAATTTACGAATTTACGAATTTAAGCATTTAAGAATTTTAGAATTTAAGAATAACCAAAAAGATACACAAACGGTTTTTAATGAAATCAAAAAAAAGCATTTTGACAATTTGATACGACCAAAAATTTGCAATTTTTTAAAATGAAATCAAGAAAAAAATTACCTAAAATTACCCAAAAAAAGAGCAATTACAGCCCAAAACAGGATTTTTTTAGGTACTTTTTTCTCGACCCTCTCCGATTTCAATGAAACTTTGTAGACATGTTATCCTAGGCATATATAAGCCATTTTTGTGTATATGGAGCCAGTAACACTCGATAATGACATTTTAGAAGGGCGTACGTGTTTTCAATATTTTTGTATTTCGTAATTTAAATATTGCTGTATCTCGAAGCCGATTTTTAAGTTTAAAAGTTAAATTTGAAGGTGAGCCCAAAACAAATCGTGGACTCACCTTCAAATTTAACTTTTAAACTTAAAAATCTCATAAAAGTAGAGTGTTTTTTTTTTCTTTCAGTGTATTTTTTTTTCGGAAAGCCCGTCAAATTTCCTACAAGTTTGTCTTTGACCACTTTTTGATATGATGCAACGGCTTCGAGATACAGCAATATTTAAATTACGAAATACAAAAATATTGAAAACACGTACGCCCTTCTAAAATGTCATTATCGAGTGTTACTGGCTCCATATACACAAAAATGGCTTATATATGCCTAGGATAACATGTCTACAAAGTTTCATTGAAATCGGAGAGGGTCGGGTACAACCGATTCCCTATTTGACATGGAATTGCTCAATATCGAATTTATCAGCATTTTTTTTTAATGTAAAGCTGTCATCAAATGACCATTTTGAAAAGTGTTTCAGTTTATTTTCGTCAAATCCTGATCTACAATGGCAAATCGCAGAATGTTGCGTCTGAAAACTTGATGATTGTTTTGGCAAGAGTTTGCGTAAGTTTGCTCTTGTATACTAAGCTTGCTGGTTTTCCTACCTAGTTAGCATAAGAGAGCGCAGTAGTATAGATAAAACGTTGTCGATTTAGAAAACAACAAATGTTTTTGAACTTTTTTACAGATTTGCTTACAAGAATTCTATCCAATTCCAATTCAGTTTTAAATATTATTTTCAATTATTTCTGTGATTTTTTTTTGTAATATTTAAAATAAGAATATTTTTCTTCCAAAATTTCTGGGGGGGCACAATGTATGGGCTGCCCCCCCTGCCCAATTTTAAGGGGGGCAAAAAGTACCGTGCCCCCCCAGAGTCGGCGCCCCTGACTGTAATTGTTAATTTAATGAAAAAAAAACTAAGCTAGAAATTCCAAAGATTATTTTTTTTTCTGCAAAGATTCAATAATGGATTTTAGCAGTTTTTAAATATTCCTTGAAAATTGTCTAACAAGAAAACTTATGAAAAAAAATTGAGACTTTTTGGAATAACTTCATCTTTGAATTTTGTAAAAAATACATTTTTTGAATAATGATTAATTATTTGAATATGTAAATTTGATTAGCAAACTGAACTTTTTTTAATAAAGCAGTTCTTTACGAAATCGTTTTTTTAAGAATTTTAATTTTTGAATTTTTTAATCCAGCTGAAATTTTGTTGGTGCCTTCGGTATGCCCAAAGAAGCCATTTTGCATCATTAGTTTGTCCAGATAATTTTCAATACATATTTGGTAGCTGTCCATACAAAAATGATACATGAAAATTCAAAAATCTGTAGCTTTTGAAGGAATTTTTTGATCGATATGGTGTCTTCGGCAACTTGTAGGTATGGATAAGGACTACTCTGAAAAAAATCTTCGACCGAGTTATAGTTTTTTTGAATCAATACTGATTTAAAAAAATCGAAATACCGCTCGCAAAAAATTTTCAACTTCATTTTTCGAATAAAAATCCAATTTGCAATCAAAAAGTACTCTAGTGAAATTTTGATGAAATGCACCGTTTTCAAGTTATAGCCATTTTTAGGAGATATCCGAAAACCACATAAAACATTTTTTTTTCAAGTCTCTGCTCTTTCTACCTCCCCCTTCCCCTTACCATTCTTTCAAAATATACTCAAAAAATCAGGAAGGAAAAATAATTTTATTGTTTAGAATTTTAAATGGACCCTTACACCGAAAAAGACGTAAAACCTTAGGGAAAACAAATATTTAAAAAAAAATCATTGTTACGTTGCTAATTTGTGAGCATAACTGCAAAAAAATGTAAAGCATATTTGTAATAGTTTTTGTATTTTTGTTCGAAAATTCGGCTTGCAATTGTTCTATTTCATTTTTTCATTTTGAGAACAGATTTTCTGTTTGAAGACACAATTTTTATTATTTTTTTATTATAAAAATTAAACCTATTTTTTTTTTACTTTCGAACATTTGTGACTTAAAAAGGTACCTTTTTGCGCTAGAGTTCAGGATGGTGTAAAATCTAGATACACACGAGCGATTTTTTTATTTGCTTCGCTTCGCTAGAAGACGGTGATTTTAGCGGATTGCAGACTGGATTTCGCCATGTTAAGAATTGATTGTCTAAGCCCAAGTTGCCTAGGAATTGATAATTGGGAATAAAACCAACTCCAACATGAGTGAAAAAAATTAATTCTTTAAAAGAATAATAAAAAGATCAAGCTATTTAAAAAAAACGCAAAATATAATTTGAAATTGAAGATAACTTTACACATTAATTGTACAATTCTCTACAAAAAACAGTAATTCAGTTTAATTGTTTTAAAATCATTAGTTTTCAAAACATCGAAAATTTTCAAAAGTTCAAAAGTTTTAACCTAAACATGTTAAAAATGATTTTAAAAGCAGAGGAATGCATTTTAAATTGATACAAATTTGACAGCTGTCCATACAAAAATGGTATGTGAATGTTCAAAAATCTGCATCTTGCGAGGACATTTTCAATAAACTTTTTGTCACTAAAATGTAAATTAAACTAAAATACTGATTTTGATCTTTTAAGGGGTTACATACATGTATGTAGGCAAAAAGCTCGGAGGTTAGTATGAGCACACACTTCAACTTCTTTTCAATTCTGTTTTCAGGGCATTAAAATAAACATTTTCACCTACTAACAAAACAAATTTGAATATATTTGGTTGCATCATTGCCGAGATATAGCAATTTCAAATTAGCAGTTTCAAAAACCGGGTGCCACGATAACTCAACACTGTTTTGACCAAATCGGCTCAAAATTTTGGTGAAAACTCGTTAGACCGATTTAAAAAAAAATATTTCAAAAAAAGATAGAAATATTTTTGTTTTTTTTTTATATCAAAAACCGTCAGTTTTTGATTTTCGTGTTTTTTTAAAGCAAATTTAAAAAAAAAATGGGCTTTGTCATGCACACGGAGAGTCTTCACCCCAAACTTTAGCCAATTTGGTCCTTCTCATCTTGAGATATCGTGGCACCCGTAAATCAACTCGGGGTTTAGACAAAAAAAAACGCCAACAAAATTTGACAGCCCACTTTGCGCATGAATAAATATTGAGCTTAAATCGTCTCTTATTCAGTTTAGCTATAACATATCTTCATGAAACTTTCAGGATAATAATATGTAATATAAAATTTTGTGATTTTCTACATGTAAGTAACCCCTACGGCATAGCAATAGCAGAAATTATTTGATCGAGCTATGGATTTCAGAAAAAGATGCTTTTGAAAAAATCGTCATTTGGGCAAAAAAATATATTTTTTTTATTTAAAATCTAATTTGTAATCAAAAAGAACATCTGAGTTTTTTTGTTTTGTTTGTTTTTTTTTATAAAGTTAACCTTTTTATAAGAAAAACTTCCATTTTTTGTCCTTAAACACAAAGTGTCCTTGTTTACCAAAGCACGAAAATACTTTTTTTTGAAAACATAAAAAAATACCTAAAGATAAATCTTAGGCAAGTTCAGTCCAGCCCAAGGTGTTTACCCCTTAAAAATAAAATTTGAAAAGCAGCAAAAATTCTACAATAGTAGTTTATGCAACAAGTTGCAAAAAGAGGATTTTTTCAGCACGAGTCGTACATTTATCCAACGAGGCTCACCGAGTTGGATAAATACGAAGAGTGCTGAAAAAATCAAGTTTTGCAACGAGTTCCATACAACATTTTTTTGCAATTCCGAAAAAAACCGATTGAGTGAAATTTTAAGTCTAATTTTCATGTACTTTGTCAATAAATCGTTTAAATCAAAAAAAATGTTGAAAAGTGTTACTTTTCGAAACAAGTGCTGAAAAGTACAACTTTTCAGCACTCATTTCAGTGCTGAAAAGTAGAACTTTTCAGCATTTATTTTGAAAAGAGTTGCTATTCGATTCTGTTATTTTTGGTACAGAAAAGTAGGCTATTTCGTCGTTCAAGAATGACAGGAAAAGTAAGTAGTTTCGCGACGGAATTGCAAAAATGTCTTTTTTCGACATTGTTGGTTGCTGCGATGTATACATTCAATAAAAAATGAGTTTTTCTTAGTGAAAATTATCCCCATTTTTCATCTTGCGATATCTCGGAAACTATTGGTTCGAATTTTAATGTTAAAAATGATTTTTTTTTGTGAAATCTTCATTTTACACAAAATTCAAACTTTGAAACGCTGGTTATCGCTGTGATGAGCAGTCAGCTCAACAAGGTAATAAAAAATGTAGGAAATTTTCTCATATTTTTTCGTTAGTTAGCTTAAGGTGATACGGAAAGGCATGCATTTTTTTTGTTCAGAATTGCACTTTTTTTTTAATATTCCTCCTAAATCATATGGACAGCATAAGAATCAAACATTCGTTTAATTCACCCAACATCTCCCACAAGACATGAAATGTGTGTTTCTTCCCTTCCTCTCAAAACAGTTACGATTATATATTGCGCCCGTGGTCGTCCGTTTTCGTTTAAAAACAGCGATTATTTTTTTCTTGTTTTAGTTTTCTTTTTTCTTATTCCCCACAACATTTGCTAGTTTTCGCAACACGGAAACCTAACTGAACTTTTTATATATATATTTTTGTTGTTGTTCTTATTTCGTCCTTTCGAAATGGCTTCGCGGTCGCGCTCCTCGACCAGAAATCGGAAACATTTTATCAGCAATGAAGCAGGACCAGGTTGCGGGGGTGGAAATAAACCAAAAACTAAACAAGAAGATTGCACTGGGAGATGTTCCGGGTGCACTCACCGGAAAATGGATGGGGAACAAGTTTAAAATAAATAACTTTTTGGGGCAAGTTTAATCCTTGCTCGCTGGTGCAATCTATTTTCGCACAGTTTTTGGATTATTTTTGGACGAGTTGGATTTGTGAAAGCAACTTTTTGGCGCCCGGAATTTGCCGCAGTCAACGTGGAATTCGGAAAATTTTGTTCAATTAACTTTTGATTTGAAATCAATTCGTCAATTAAATTTCTCTAATTTGTCAGGAAATTGAAATTGCGGAAAATTAATCTTCTCGCGAAACCAAAAGTGCTCATTCCATCGCCGCCCAAATCAGTGGTGATTTGTTTAGCAAATTGGGATAAATTAATCGTCAGCGCAATCAAACCAAATTATTATTGATTCGGAATTTCATCAGCCGAAATAGTCCGTCGTCGTCGCCAAACCCCCGTTGAATGGGTTATTGTGTCGAGTGTGGCGGCCCCCTGCCTCTAATGAACTGCCTGTCGACAGCCAGCAATCGTTGATTAATATTCAAATGCATCATCATCATCATCATTATCACAGTCATCAGCATCATCATAATATCGATGTAATTTTGGACTCAGGGGGAGCAGACTCTTTTAGTGCGAATAAAATTTCATCGAAAACTCATTTCGGGAATGAAGAATGAAATAATTGGATGCTATGAGTAGTTTGGGAATAAAAATTGAAAATCAGTGTTTTGTATTACATTCAGTTTTGACTCCGTGCTCTCATCAGCTGTTTTTAAAATTGTTTTTTCTAAAATCGATTCATCCTGTTTTCCTTGAAATTTCTGTTTGAAAGCGGTGATACAAAAGTAAAAAGTATTTTTTTTTATTGTAAATGAAAAATTATTTGGAAAAAGCCAACGTTTAAAATTTGTGTTTATTTATTGCATTCATTCATCGAGCTTTTTTCATCAATTCAATCAATTTTTTTTCCTTAAAAAAAAGATAATAGAGAAAAATACTAAAATACTCGAAAAATAGCATCTTTTCAAAAAATCAGCCTTATTTACACTTTTATATGATTATATTTTTTATTTGGGCAGATTTTGCAGGGGAGCAGTTCTCTCAGATTTCGGACATTCGATTTTTTTTTGTAGTTTTTAATCCGACTGAAACTTTTTTGGTGCCTTCGGTATGCCCAAAGAAGCCATTTTGCATCATTAGTTTGTACATGTAATTTTCCATACAAATTTGGCAGCTTTCCATACAAAAATTATGTATGATAATTCAAAAATCTGTTTCTTTTGAAGGCATTTTTTTATCGTGGTGTCTTGGGCAAAGTTGTAAGTATGGATGAGGACTATTCTGGAAAAAAATGATACACGGCAAATTTTTTTTAATGATTTCTGATGTAACTTTTTGTCACTAAAACTTGATTTAAAAAAAAACTATTTTTATTATTTTTTTGTTTGCGCACTATGTTAAGACAAATTAAAAACTGCGACTATTTTCAAAAAAGTCACCTAAAAATGGATTAAACTTAAAAACGTTGCACTTTATCGAAATTTCACTTAAGTACTTTTTGATTTCAAATTGATTTTACATCGAAAAATGAAGTTGAAAAATTTTGGCGACCAATATTTCGATATTTTTTAATAATCAGTATTGATTCAAAAAATCATAACACGGTCAACTATTTTATGCACAACCTGGAAAGTTGGCATTTAATGTGAGTTTTTTTTTGCAAAAAAAAATTTAAGTGACACAAAGTTAAATAAAAATCACCAATTGTTGACCGTGTATCATTTTTTCCAGTGTAGTCCGTATCCATACCTGCAACTTTGCCGAAGACATCAAATCGATCAAAAATTCCTTCAAAAGAAACAGATTTTTGAATTAGCATTCATCATTTTTGTATGGATAGCTGCCAAATTTGTAAGGAAAATAATATGGACAAGCTAATAATGCAAAATGGCTGGCATTCAAATATGCAACGACCTCTATCTTTAGAACGGAGTTTCTGGTAAATCTTTTCAGTGTTTCCTTGTCAAACAATTGACCATTTTGGGAACATGCGTGCTTGGAAGTTTTTGACAGATGGAGGTGGAGGAATCCTCCGAGGAGGAAGATTTTCGTCCCATCCGCGGGAATCGGAAGCGGAAGAAGTCCAGCGAGCTCACTGGAATCGGCATCGAAGGAGAAAAAGTTGAGAAGACCCTGCTCAACAACAACAAGTTCAGCCCGCTAGCGGATAACAAAAACAACAACAATGCCAGCCCAGCAGGAGGAGGGGACGCCCCGGCGGTTCCACCACCCGGCCAGTCGGCAGGTAAACAAAAGCAACCACCTTTGATGGTGAAGAACACCACGGACTTTTACAAGATCGTGGCGATAGTGGAAAGTTGTAAATTAGGTTTTAAACCGATTTACAAACTAACCCGATTTGGAACCAAGGTGACCTGCTTCTCTGTCAAAGATTTTGACAAGTTGCAAGAGCTACTCAAGAAGAAGAAAGTGGAATTCTACACCCACGATCGGAGGAGCGAACGAAATCATCGGGTGGTTCTTCGTGGTTTTCCTGATGAACTGAAACCGGACGAGGTCAAGTACCTTCTGAAGAGGGATCTCAAGCTGGACGCGCTGGAGGTGCATGCCATCAAGCGGAAGGAAAAGTCCACCGTGGACGAAATTCCGTACATTTTGGTCTCCCCCAAGGGATACACCAATCTGAAGAAGCTCTCTGCAATGAAGGTTGTGGCAAGCACTATCATCCGGTGGGAGGCCTACCGTAACAAGCGGCCGAACGTGACCCAGTGCAGGAACTGCTTGCAGCTGGGTCATAGAACCAGGAACTGTCACCTGAACGGCAGGTGCAACAACTGTGGGGTCCCCACAAGACGGACGAGTGCAAAGTCCAAGAAGCCGAGCCGAAGCGGTGTGCCAACTGCTCTGGAGCCCACGAAGCCACGGACCGCAGCTGCCCTAAGCGTGCGGACTTCATCCGGAGGCGCCAGCAGGCGTCGAAACCGAAACCGCCGGCAAGGAAGGCGGAGAAGCAGAGTCCAGCAGTTCCGGCGTTTACGCCGGCGGAGTTCCCTCCGCTGCCGGGCGCAGTTCCGGACGGAAAATCTAAGGATCGCCCTCGCCCCGCAGGAAAAAGTCAAGGAAGCAGTGGCTCCCGAGACGGTGGAGCCACGGAGAAGGAAGCCGGGGAGGTACTCTACAGTTCGGCTGAGCTGTAGGGGATTTTCTCCGAGTACATCGGCAGGTTCAAGACCTGCAAGACCCGCTTGGACCAAGTAACCCTCGTCAGTTACATGATCTCCAAGTATTGAATTTAAGGAGTTTTTTTTTGTTATTATATATTGTTTTACTGATCCTCGGTCCCAACCTGGTCACAGCACCTAAAAGGACCTAATAAAAATAAGTTAAGAAAAAAAAATTTTTGGGAATAAAAACGAGAAAATAAAAAAAAGCATTTTTTTATTAACTTATCGTTGTAACAAAAAAATTAATTTGCACAAAAAATGTTTTACTATTGAATTTTTTAATTTATTTAAAAAAAACTCATAACTAGGCTTGATGATTTTTCACGCTCGAAAATTGCAAATTTCACGGTGACCACAATTTTAAAACACCAAATTTCACGCAAATTTCGCGGAACTTTAAAAATGTTCAAATGACTCTGAAAATCCTATGTTTAAATCACAGAAACTACTTTGTATGCTTTATTATATATTATTCTTCAATAAACTAAAAAAAAACATTTAATTTGAATGCGACACAAAAAAATTCTGCTGCAACCTTCCATCGGATGAGGAAGTAAAATGTCGGTCCCGGCCTTGGTTGTTAGGCCGTTAAGTCATTCCTGGTGTAGGAGTCGTCTCCATGCCATAAGTACAAACAACACACCAAACCAAGCCTACTCCGGTGGAATCGCTGGCGGCGGTTGGACTCGCAATCCAAAGGTCGTCAGTTCAAACACTGGGGTGGAAGGTTCCTTGGAGTAAAAGAGGTTTGGGTGCTCTCCCCATTCAAGCCTTCGGACTCCTAGGTTCGAGCAGAAACTTGCAATAGAGACCACTAAAGACCCGGGGGTCGTTAATGTGGATGGTTTGGTTTTTTTTGACAAAAAAATTCTCCTAATTTTCAAAAAAAATCCTCCTGGTTTAGGTTGGGCTCTACACATATTTTGAAACAAAATGTAGGGCACGCGTATCCTCATTTGCTGAACTACTCTTTTAATATTCGACTAATAAAGCTTAAATGTTTTTGCTAATTTGCTTCTGTTATATCATTTTACTTTTTATTGAATTTAATATCAAAGCAAAGTTTGACAATCTTCTACGGTCAAAATGAATAAAATAATTTAAATTTTCTGTGACATTTAGCCAATTAAACATATTTTTAAGGGTTTTATCTCACTTTTCAAAAACTAAATTTAACAATTTGCAAAAATAATATAATTTTTAACAAAATTTACATTTTTATTCTAAATGAGAAAGGAAAACAAAAAAAGTAATATTTTTTAACTTTCACTGGAATAATTCAACCAAATAAACAAATAGTGTTAATATTAGACAGGCCCAAAATGAAAATTTGATATGTTTTTCAAATATGATTCCAAAGATAAATTAAAAAATTAAGCTTAAAATAAAAGGATATTTTAAACTTAATTCTTTTAATTTCTTCCAAAACTCAACCATTCAAATAAAATAGCAGTAAAATTTTTAATACAGCGAATCAAAATATTACTTATTTTAGCTAGTTTAAAAAAACTCAAACACTGAATATTTCTACAAATAGTTCGTATCAACTTGACATACATGTATATGAGTTGCGTTGGAGAATTTGAACGGTGTGCGTCGCGGTCCTCGCGCAGGATTTTCGTTGCCGTTTCCGTTTTTGTTGTCCCCCCGATTGTGCGTGTATTTCGATCCGGGCGGTTTTGCGTTTTCGCATTTTAGTTGGTTTTATCATTCCACAGCCGGCTGTCTAAGATTAAATCATTTATGCTAAACTCAACACCAAATAACCGGGAATAGTCTCATCCGCATACTCCGACTGATTGCCTTGAGAATGCATAATACATCACACCATTAAACAAAATTTATTGATTATTGGGTCGCATCATCATCCTCTATGTTGAATCCTGGCCATTACCCTTACCCACTAACAAAATCCCAAGTAGAAGTAGTTTTCCGGCACACGCGGGGGTGTGGATATCGTATAGAACCCACCCTTGGTAGCAGCCTGTGCTAACTAACATTCCCGTACCATTCCCTCGAGATCTACAAACTGACATGGCGGGCGCCGTTGGTGGCCAACGACTGTTTCCTATTCGCACCGGCTCTAGTTTTGATGATCGTGATGTTTTATCTTTTCAGCGCATTCATGCATGCTGTTGATAAGGGAAACATCATTTGATCGTTGAAGCGTGTGACCGGTTGTGCTGATGGGATATTATGGTCCTGTTCAGCAACGGAGAAGGACAACCATGGGTGGTCTCTCATGCTCATGCTCATGCTCAAATAGTTCGTATCAACTTGACATACATGTATATTCAAGCTTTTTAATTGAAAACTAATAATATTTAATGAAATTGTCTTTGAAATATTGGATGAAATATTTATAAAGTTAGTGTTGTTATTTAAAAAAAGGATTTGAGAAAATTGATAAATTTCACGAAATCGTCAAAAATTACTAACCCTTTATTAGTAATTAAACCAGGGTATTCACTCGATTAATTCTACAGTAGTTCATTAAGTTATTTTTATTCTTTTTGAATTTGATTAAATATTTTGAGAAAAATCGTTACATTTTCACACAAACATAAAATTTCACGGGAATTCGCAAAAAAGCCAAATTTCACGGATTTCACGCTGCCCGCGAAATCGTGAAATTTCACTAACCCTACGCATAACACTTCAAATCTAGGATAAGTTTTGTAACCGGCGTTTTCGGTCAAGTACCTACTTTTTGATTTATAATTCGATATTGCATCAAAAAAAGTATTTTTTAGTCATTTTTTAAGTATTCCAAAAACATTGGTTTTGTTTAAGAATATGTACAGCACTGCATTTTTTTGCCTTTCTTAGTTATAGCTCAAAAATTGACTCATATCCTTAAACATTTTATTAAATTAAAATAATAAAATTATAAATGATAAAATGTGAATAAAAAATACTTTTTTTTTCTTCTAATAAACAGGTCTTTACACGCCAGATTACACATGACGCCATTTAGTTTCTTTTTTCGACTACAATTTAGTGCTCATTTAGTACAATTTAGTGCACTATATCTCAGATTCAGTGCCCTAACAGTTCCAATACAAATCGCCATACAAAATTTGAAAAGTAAGCCAGCTTACACGTGTCGCCATTTTGATTTTTTGTGCTTAAATTAAGTGTCATAAAGTGCTATTTGGTGCACGATTACCCTATTTTCAAAATGGTGACATGTGTAATCTGACTTTTGAACATTGTATGAGCACTTAATTTAAGCACACAAAGCATAAAATTTTATAGAAAATTCCTCAAATTGAAATGCAAAAAATAAACTTTTTCAAGTTTGAAAAAAAAATAAATTGGTTTAAATAATTTTTTTTATATAACATTTCGGGGACGAAAATCCGCAACTTTTGAGCTTAAAAGAAGTAAAAAAAAAGTTGTTTTCTAGAAAAGACATTTTTTTTACAAAAGATAAAAACAACTCGTGGAAATTTTTTTGTCCATACTTCTATATGCCTCAAAAGTTGAGGTTTTTTGTTCCGTAAAACATATTTTAAAAATCAAACTGACTAATTTAATACTCTAAGTTTAAACAAATTGCCTATTCTTTGTTGTTGAAACTACGATTTTAACAATTCTTTCTGAATTTGTCGAATGGATTCCGTTTTTCTTGATTTAGTAAAAATAACAAAAAAAAATTTCAGAAATTCCCCACGAAAACAGCATAATTCAAGCAAAACAATGCCAAAGGGCCGTTGTGGGTTTGTAAACAAAGAGTGTGTCTTGCTCACGCTAGAGGATGTTTACATCTGGCATGAAAGGGATACACTCTTTGTTTACAAACCCACAACGGCCCTTTGGCATTGTTTTGCTAGAATTCCTTGGCCAACATAATTAGACCCGTATTTTTTGTTTGGCCATTAGGGTGACCTACGCCGTGTTAGGGTGGTCCGAAAAATGGCAATTTTCGTCGATTGTTGCAAAAAAAAAACATTTTTCAAAAAAATCATAACTTCGCACCATTTCAACCGATTTTAGCTGCCTTGAGTTGAGAGTTGAGAGTCGCAAACGAAAAGGTATTAGACAGGCTAGCCTTACATTTGAAAAGGGCAAGTGATACTTAAAATGTTCTTTTGAAGGTCTCAGGACCACAGAGCCTATGTCTGAAAATATTTTTATAAGATTCCTCGGAACATTTTACATAACGTATCAAAAAATGGTGAAGTTATGTTTTCAACATTCCGAGATACGATTTTTTTGAAAATAAAAACTGGGTTTTTTGACGCGTACATGTAAAGGTACCAAGATTTTCGTTATTGAAATACGCAACTAATGTAAATCCGAATATTATTTAAATCCCAACACGCTTCTCTTCGCTTAAACTTTGCACATTTATCAACCCGCAAGCAAATTGAGTTCTCCCGGAGTCAATTTGCAGCAAACATTTACCCACAAAATAAAGTCTCGTTTCACAGCAAACAAAAGCAACAAAAAAAAGTGACATTGGAGAGCAAATTTAATTTTTATTCCATCCTGACAGCCCACACACACATAAAGGCTTGCGTGTGCTCAACACTTTTTCCCCCAAAACCACACACACACAAACGCTCCCACACAAACTTGGCATGTGTCCGTTTTGCGTGTATCAGATTCCCTCTGTTTGCGTGTTTGCGTGCGCTGGTGCATGTGTTCGAACAAATGCCTGTCCAACACTCGGAAGCTGCCCGGGTTTTTTGTTGCTTTTGGGATCCACGTTGGATGATGCTACAATTGCTGGCCACCAACACCGCATTGCCAACATAGTCATGTGGTTTTTATAAATTTGTTGGAGTTTTTATTTCTCTCGTTGTTGCACATTTGTTTAGCTGACGTTTTTTTTCCTGCAAATAATCTTGACAGAAGGTCTTATTTCAAAATCCAACGATGGAAAGAAGTTAGGAAATCGATGCTTGTGTGCTCTCTTATACTAACTGACATTTTGGTGGTTACGAGAAAATCGATTTTTTAACTTTGAATTACTGTTTCTGGGAAACTATGCGACAAACAATTGTCCTAATAATTTTAAAGTATGCTCCTGACATAATTTAAAAACATGGTAAAATATGAAAACTTTTGAAATGCAAAAAATAATTTGACAGAGAAATTACGAAAAAAAATCATAAAGGCAATTAGCACAAGTGTGTCTTGAACAGTGATTTGTATGAGTTAGCACAAACGTGCACAGGGCGAATTTTGCAGTTGAGCTAAAATGCTTCTTCGATGGCAGAGTCGTGTATACTTCCAACGTGGCACTTGGTACAAAAGTGCGCAGAGTCATTTTATTGTAAAAATAGTAGTTATTTGTTGTTTCAATGTTTTTGCGCAGTAACTTTGAATTGTTGCTAGCTTAGGAACATTTTTCTCAACAATACTTTTTTAATAGACTTGTTTATCAATTAATTTATTGTGAAAATTGCAATTTATGAGAGCAACTACCGTTAAAACTTGAATTTTATGAAGAAAAACTTAGTGAAGTGTGAGGATTCATAAATATAAGTATGATAATCCATGAAATAGCTTCAATAAGACCAACTATGACGAAAACCGAATAGTTCTACGCTTACAAACAGAAGAAAATGATTTTGTAAAAACTTTGAGCTAGTTTATTTTATTTCCATCATGTCATACGACCTTTTAAGAAATGCAAGATATCCAGGACACAAACCATAGAACTGTTATGGTAGATTGCAGTTAGAACAAGTGTGTCTCTTGCAATGAATTCTTAGTTTGTATCGGATAGAACAAAAGTGCTCCAACAAAAATCAATACTTAGTCTTTGAACATGGACGACCCCTACAGTTGTGCTAGGTGTGCACAACTACGTGAATGATGTTGTTACGTGTTTTTTGGTTTGGACGGTCCCTGCAGTTGTGCTAAGTTTGCACAACTTCTTGAAGGGTGTTTGAGTTGGATATTTGGGTTAGGTTTAGTGTGCCGTTGGATAGTGGATGTTGTTGTTACGTAGTTTTTTTGATTGGACGACCCCTGTAGTTGTGCTAAGTGTGCACAACTACTTAAAATTGATTTAAATTGGATTTTTGAGTTAGGCTAACTGTGATATTGGTTAGTGGCTGATTTTGTTACGTAGTTTTTTTTTGGATTGAACGACCCCTGCAGTTGTGCTAAATGTGCACAACAAGAGTTCCCAAATGAACCGGTTAGGCTAGGTTCACCAATTGCTTCGGCTTAAACCTCCCTTTGTGGTTCAATCCTGGTTCAGTGAACCATGAACCATTCGTTACACCGCAACATTCGTTACACCGCAACATTCGTTACACCGTAGTATGGATACACCGTAATATTCTTTACAACGCATCATTCGTTACACCGTAACATTCGTTACACCGTAACATTCGTTACACCGTAAAATTCGTTACACCGTATCATTCGTTACACCGTAACATTCGTTACACCGTAGTGTGGTTACACCGTAACATTCGTTACACCGCATCATTCGTTACACCGTAACATTCATTACACCGTATAATTCGTTACACCGTAACATTCGTTACACCGTATCATTCGTTACACCGTAACATTCATTACACCGTATCATTCGTTACACCGTAACATTCATTACACCGTATCATTCGTTACACCATAACATGCGTTACACCGTAACATTCGTTACACCGTAACATTCGTTACACCGTAACATTCGTTACACCGTAACATTCGTTACACCGTAACATTCGTTACACCGTAACATTCGTTACACCGTAACATTCGTTACACCGTAACATTCGTTACACCGTAACATTCGTTACACCGTAACATTCGTTACACCGTAACATTCGTTACACCGTAACATTCGTTACACCGTAACATTCGTTACACCGTAACATTCGTTACACCGTAACATTCGTTACACCGTAACATTCGTTACACCGTAACATTCGTTACACCGTAACATTCGTTACACCGTAACATTCGTTACACCGTAACATTCGTTACACCGTAACATTCGTTACACCGTAACATTCGTTACACCGTAACATTCGTTACACCGTAACATTCGTTACACCGTAACATTCGTTACACCGTAACATTCGTTACACCGTAACATTCGTTACACCGCATCATTCATTACACCGTATAATTCGTTACACCGTAACATTCGTTACACCGTATCATTCGTTACACCGTAACATTCATTACACCGTATCATTCGTTACACCGTAACATTCATCACACCGTAACATTCGTTACACCGTAACATTCGTTACACCGTAACATTCGTTACACCGTAACATTCGTTACACCGTAACATTCGTTACACCGTAACATTCGTTACACCGTAACATTCGTTACACCGTAACATTCGTTACACCGTAACATTCGTTACACCGTAACATTCGTTACACCGTAACATTCGTTACACCGTAACATTCGTTACACCGTAACATTCGTTACACCGTAACATTCGTTACACCGTAACATTCGTTACATCGTAACATTCGTTACACCGCAGTATGGTTACACCGTAGTATGGTTACACCGTAAAATTGTTATACCGCAACATTCGTTGCATCGTAGCATTTTTTACACCGTGACATTCGTTACACCGTAATACACCGCAATTAAAGCATTTGTTAAGTCGTTGTGCACACTTAGCACAACTGCAGGGGTCATCCATTAAAACTACGTAACAATAAAATCCACTAATAATTCTCACACTTAGCCTAACCCAAATATCCAATTTAAAACATTGTTAAGTCGTTGTGCACACTTAGAACAACTGCAGGGGTCGTCCAATCCAAAAACTACGTAACAATAACATCCACCTACCAATGTCATACTTAGGGTCATCCAATTTTAAAAAAACTCTGCCGCTAAATAACTATTTGACACACTTCGTCTAACTTACAACTTCTTCACGTATCCAAATGTGCACACTTGTGCTAATTGCCTTCCAAAATAGTGCTCCATAATATTGCTCAAACTAGTAAGGACACCTGGCAATTTACCATAATATTATAGTGTAATCGTATTTTTATGGATTTGCGTGTTTTCAAAAGGTCAAGCCATGATGAAAAATAAGAGAGCACATCCATGATGCGTTCGAAAATGTCAGTTAGTACAAATGGTTGCAGGGCGATATCTCCGCGTAGGAAACGAATTTTTCAGATCTCTTAGAAGCGTTTTGCAGGGAATTTAATTAGCTTAAAGATGTCATCATTAACTCATTTTGGACCAAAAGTCAGTTAGTACATCAGAGCACAGAGGCATCGAAATGATGAAAGTTTGCATAAAAAATTGAAACTTCCGAATTTTAAATTTACCTCAGCTACCCCAATTTCACCACATAATCAATTCTCACTAGAGACATCTAGTTGTCGTCAAGTGTACAAAAGTGCGCGAGTGTAAAGTTTTTGCAACTGTCAAACGCGCGGTAAAGAACTGTGGTGAGTTCAAATTTCGCGTGGTGAGTTTATTCAAATTGACCGTTAAATTTTAGTTATTGAAACGGTCATTCATGTCAACAAAAAAAGAGAGTCTGTAGGGATGCTGCCACCCCGCTCCCACACAAGAAAGAAGTTCATTCACGCGAATGCATTCATCTTGTTTTGCTGCTCACGCTGCACTGCTAGAGCTGGGAAAATTGTGCCGCATTTCTGCATTTGATTATGTTGTTTTTCTTTTGCCAATTTGCTCAGCCAACAGCCGCCTCCGCAGCCCGGAGCCGAGATCCGACTTTATGCCTAGTTTGTGGTGATGTATTAGTATGTGTGTGCTGTGTTTGACATAGAGGCTGTTTAGGTTTGCCAGTGGTGTAGTTAAAAGTATGATAAATAAACAGTAGAAAACGAAAAAAAAAATTTAAATGAGAATTTATCTGAAGGTTCATGAGATTCCATGAGACAAAATTAACCATTTGGACTGAACAAAAAAAAACCTAATAGATTTTTATTTGTATATTTTAATGAATATTTGAAACAGTATTTTAAAAAACTAAATCAAGACTAACATTTCAAAAGGGCGAAAAAAATGTAAATATTTCTTTCTAAAAGATCGGAAAATTTCACGAATGTTTCATATTTTAACATTGAAAATTGGACCATTAGTAACTGAGATTTTTGATGTTACATCGAAAAATGAAGTTGAAAAATTTTTGCGACAAATATTTCATTTTTTTGAAAAAAAATCAGTATTGATTTAAAAATTCATAACTCGGTCAACGATTCTTGGCACAACCTGGAAATTTCTGAAAAGTTGGCATTTTATGTCCCGTAAAACATATCAAAAAATAAAAAAATAAAATAGTGTTTTTTTGCAAATCAATTTTTAGTGACAAAAAGTTAAATACAAAATTATCATTTTTTTTTTTGACTTCTTTGGGCATACCGAATGTACCAAAATAGTTTCAGCCGGGTTGAAAAATACAAAAATTAAAATTCTTAAAAAGACCGATTTCGTAGAGAATTGATCAATATTGAAAACCATCTGAAAAAGGTTAAGACAAAGTGGTGAGACATCATTACCCATTTAACCACTATGAAATAGAAGTTGTGAGACAGAACTGACCATTCTAGCACAGTGGAAAATCACTCGCGAGACAAAATCAATCTTTTGGCAACATACATTTTGAGACAAAATCGACCATTTCGAGAAAAAAATAAGCTTTTTGTCTCAGGTCAGACATCAACAATTCATTTGATCATGTTGAAAGATAATTTGTGAGACAAAATTGACAATTTTAAAGAAGTGAAAATACACTCGTGAGACAAAATGTATCTTTTGGCAGCAGTCAAGCATCTGAGACAGAATAAGCCATTAGGAAAAATTAAGCTTGAAACAAAAATGAATACTTTCAGTAAAGTTGTGAGACATAACTGGCATTTTTTTTTAGTGTTAAATAGTCCAGAGACAGAATTACCCATTAAACCACTATGAAGTAGAAGTCGTGGGACAGAACATTTTAGCAAAGAGTTCACACACGTCACTTGTGAGACAAAAAATGATCTTTTGGCAATAGTATTCTGGGACAGAACTAAGCGTTTGGAATAGAAACATGCTTGAGACATATTGAACCATTTGGGCTTGGCAAGAAGCAGAAGTTGTGAGACAAAACTGACCATTTTGGCAGAGTGCCCGAAAAATAATTGGGGCATGTTTCGAGAAAAGTTGTGAGACAAAATGGCTCACATGAGACACAATCAATCTTTTGACCACAATATTTGAGAAATTTTAAAGGGAAGAAGAAAGAATCTTGAGACAAAATTAATTTTGTGTGAGACAGAATTGGCGAAATTGTCTCACAGTGCAGGAATAGCAAAGTGAAAAGGCACTCGTGAGACAACTTGGAATAGAAGTCGTGAGACAAAACTGACCATTCTCACAATCACTCGCGAGACAAAATTAATCTTATGGTAACAGTGAAGAAAAAAATGTACAGAGAATTGACCAATTTAAAAAAGAAAGCAGCATGAGAAAAAACGAATTATTTGGACGTGGCGTTAAAAAAAGTGAGACAAAACTGACCACTTTGCCTTAGTGCAGGAACTGATTAATTAAGAACAATGAAAAAGTACTAGTGAGACAACAGAAAAAAAGGTGAAGTTGTGAGACAGAAGCGACCATTTGAGAAGAGTGGAAAATCACTCGTGAGACAAATATAATCTTTTGGCATCAGAGAAGGAAAAATTCAAAGACCTTGTTGAAAGATAAGTTGTGAGACAAAAATGACCATTATGGCAATTCGAAAAAAAAAGAATTTTGAGGCAAAATTAATTATGCATTCGGGAAAAAGAAAGAAGCTTTAAACAAAATGAGTTATTTGGACAGAGCAAAAGAAAAGTTGTGAGACAGAACTGACGATTTTGTCTCAGTTTAGGAATAGTTTAATAGCAGGTCCTATTGAAAAAGTAAGTGAAAATTGTGAGACAAATATGACCATTTTGGCGAAGCGAAAAATTACCGGTGTGACAACATTTATTGTTGTCGGCAATAGTTAAAGAATAAATCTGGAGTAAAAAATTGATCGTTCGAAAAAGAGAAAAAGCCTGAGGCAAAATAAATCGTTGTGGCTTGAAATAAAAAAGGTTTTGAGACAGAACTCACCACTTTGAAGCACCCTCTTGAAAGAAATGTTGTGAGACAAAACTGACCACTTTGGCAAAATGAAAAGGCGCTTATAAGACAACATTTATTTTCAGCCACAGCGCAGGAAAAAATCTGGGACAAAATTGATCGTTTGGACAAAGAAAAAAGCTCGGAACAAAATAAAAGGTTTGTGCACAGCTAAAGAGTTGTGAGACAGAAATGACCGTTTTGTCTCAGTGTCACAAAATTTGTGAGACAGAACTGAGCTAATGCAAAACAGTGGAGAAGTAGTCTTGAGACAAAATAATCGCTTGACCACATTGAAAGATAAATAGTGAGACAAAACGGACATTTAAGCAAAGAGAAATGGTACTGGTGGGACAACATTTATTTTTGGCTATGGCGAAGGAAAAAAATCTGAGTTGAGAGCAGGAGTAGTCTTGAGTCATAATGAATTATTAACCTAGTTGAAAAATAACATCTTAGATAAAAATGTTAATTTTGACAAAGTGAGACAATATTTATTTTTTGGCGATAGTCAAGGAAAAAACCTGGGTCAAAATTTACCATTTCAAAATGAAAGAAGGTTGAGACAACACGAACTAAGTGGGCATAGTGGAAGGAAGTTGTGGGACAGAACTGATCTTTTTGCTTCAGAGCAAGAGTAGTCTTGAGACATAAATTGTGAGACAAAAAAGAACATTTTGGCAAAGTGAAAAGGCACTCGTGAGACAACAATTACTTTTTGGCAACAGCGATGAAAATTTTTTTTGCGCAAAATCGCCTTGTGAAAAAATCATTTATTCGGCCAAAGTGAAGGTGAGACAAAACTTACCGTTTGGGCACAATGAAATAATTAAGATATGATGAAACGAAAACGATTTGATCATAGAGAGTGGAAGTTAATGGGACAAAACACAGCGAAAAAAGGCATGAGACAAAGGAGACAATTGGTCTTCATTTACTAAAAATGCTAAGACAGATGCCAAAAATGTAAAAAAAATTGTAAAATGTAATTTGGAATAATTCAAAAGGACGAGTAGAGAACATGTCTTGAGACAAGTTAAAAAGAAATGAAAAATGAAGATTTGATGGATCATAAAGATGATACAGTTCAAAGTCTGTTAATTATTGATAGTAAGAAAAATAATATGAGACAAAATAAACCATTTGGGCATTGTGACAAAAAAGGGAACACAAATAAAAATTAAGCCATCTGATTGCAGTAATAAAGCGGCATGAGGTCTGCATTTCAATGCGATTTAAAAAAGTGAGACACAACAGATCACAGGGCCAAGAAGAATTATGAAAACATTTGAGACAAACTAGACTAGATGAAGTGAAATGAAGTTTGAGACAAAAATCAACTCTCTGGCCATTGTGAGAATGTAATTATTCAAAATGTGAATAATGAGTTGTTGTGCGACAAAATGGAATAATTTGAAAAACTTAATCAACCTTCTCTTAGCTTCATCCCCAGGGAAGAGCTCACATCATTCCCCCTTCGTCACAAACTCACACAAAAACACGTGCACACGTGTCCGCAAACAGACAGATGCAGTTGCAGACAAATCTCCCCTTCTTTCCCCACAACAAATTTGCACTCGAGAGCGGATGTTTTGCTGGCACTGGGACCTTGCCAACCAGCTGGATTAGTTGACAGCCAAGTCGGGAAGTCTGACGGGGAGCGGGGAAGGAGGGGTAGGAAGGGTTGAATAAGATTCTGATTTGCAATCAGGCGACTTGATTTTGAACGACGTCAACGAGGAGGACTCTGACTCTGCGGTATGCCATTTTTTTTTTTTTTTGTCTGTTTTCGGATGACAGCTCGGGCCTTTTCACGCTCGTCTCAATTTTATGTGGAAATTGGGAAGGTGCAACGAGAGGGGGGGGTAGGAAAATTAGCCTTTTCAAACGCTCAACAAACATACACGAGTGGCAAAGTGGTTGGCTCTGGAGTGGATGATGCAGCTCTTTTTTTTTATTTTTTGAGTCGTTCTTTCACCGGGGAGCAATTTATATGTTGTGGTTGTGAATTGAATTATAGATTTTTTTTAATTGAAGGGAGAAGCAATCTGAATAGCACTTCTTGAGTTGAGCGACTCAATTTGGCTAATGATCCTGCAGTTTTTCCGAGAAAAATCAGCAATGGCAACTGGTTGAAGATGAGTGGAGTTTATTTTATGATTAATTTAATTGATGGATAGCAAACTGAACTGAAATTGCAACTGAAATGGCGACTGAAATTGGTACTTAAATTTCGACTGAAATTGGGACTGCAACTGTGACTGAAATTCAAACTTAACATAGGACTGAAACTTGGAATAAAATTGCAACTGAAACTTGGACTGGAATTTGGTATGAAATTGGGACTGAAACTGGGACTGCAGTTGCAACTGAAATTTTGTGGGACTGAAACTGGAACTGAAACTGGGACTGAACATTAGACTGACCCTGGGACTGAAACTGGGACTGAAATTGTGACTGAAGCTGCAACTGAAATTTTGTGGGACTGAAATTTCGACTGAAACTGGGACTGACACTGGGGCTGAAACTGAAATCGGGACTGAAATTGTAACTGAAACTGGGACTTAAATTTGGTTAGAAATTGAGATAGCAATTGGGATTGAATTTGGGACTGAAACTGAAATTTTGTGGGACTGAAACTGGAACTGAAACTGGGACTGAAATTGGGACTGAAGTTGCAACTGAAATTTTGTGGGACTGAAATATCGACTGAAATTGGGACTGACACTGGAACTGACACTGGGACTGAAACTGGGACTGACACTGGGACTGAAACTGGGAATGAGAATTGGACTGAAACTGGGACTGAAATTGGGACTGAAGTTGCAACTGAAATTGTGTGGGACTGAAATTTCGACTGAAACTGGGACTGAAACTTGGACTGACACTGGGACTGATACTGGGACTGACACTGTGACTGAAACTGGGACTGAAAATTAGACTGACACTGGGACTGCAATTGGGACTGAAGTTGCAACTGAAATTTTGTGGGAATGAAATTTCGACTAAAACTGAGACTGAAACTGGGACTGACACTGGGACTGAAACTGGGAATGAGAATTGGACTGAAACTGGGACTGAAATTGGGACTGAAGTTGCAACTGAAATTGTGTGGGACTGAAATTTCGACTGAAACTGGGACTGAAACTTGGACTGACACTGGGACTGATACTGGGACTGAAACTGTGACTGAAACTGGGACTGAAAATTAGACTGACACTGGGACTGCAATTGGGACTGAAGTTGCAACTGAAATTTTATGGGACTGAAATTTCGACTGAAACTGGGACTGAATTGGGACTGAAATTTGGACTGAAATTGGGACTAAAATTTGGTTTGAAATTGAGACTGAAACTGGGACTGAAATTGGGACTGAAACTGGGACTGACACTGGGACTGAAACTGAACTGAAATTTCGACTGAAACTGGGACTGAAACTTGGACTGACCCTGGGACTGAAACTGGGATTGAAACTGTGACTGAAACTGGGACTGAAAATTAGACTGACACTGGGACTGAAACTGGGACTGAAATTTGGACTGAACTTGATACTGGATTTGGGACTGAAACTGGGACTGAAGTTGCAACTGAAATTTTGTGGAACTTAAATTTTGTGGGACTGAAATTTCAACTGAAACTGAATTAGGACTGCACTTGGGACTGAAATTGGGACTAAAATTTGGTTTGAAATTGTGACTGAAACTTGGACTGAAATTGAGACTGAAACTGGGACTGGCACTGGGACTGAAACTGGGACTGAAATTGGGACTGAAAATTTAGGTTGAAATTGGGATTGAAATTGGGCCTGATATTGGGACTGAAACTGGGACTCAAATTTGGTTTGAATTGGGATTGAAACTGGGACTGAAGTTGCAACAGAGATCTTGTGGGACTGAGATTTAGACTGACACTGGGACTAAAACTGGAAGTGAAAATTGGACTGAAATTAGGACTGACATTGAGACTGAAACTGGGATTGAAATTGGGACTGATACTGGGACTGAAACTGGGACAGAAAATTAGACTGACACTGGGACTGAATCTGGGACTGAAATTTGAACTGAACTTGATACTTAAATTGGGATTGAAAACGGGGACTAAAATTTGGTTTGAAATTGGGATTGAAACTGGGACTGAAGTTGCAAAAGAGATTTTGTGAGACTGAGATTTAGACTGAAACTGAGACTGACACTGGGACTAAAACTGGGAGTGAAAATTGGACTGAAACTGGGACTGAAATTGAGACTTACACTGAGACTGAAATTGGGACTGAAGTAACAACTTAAATTTTGTGGGACTGAAATTTCGACTGAAACTGGGACTGATACTGGGACTGATACTGGGAATGAAATTGTAATTGAAGTTGCAACCCAAATTTTGTGGGACTGAAATTTAGACTAAAACTGGCACTGAAATTGGGACTGGGACTGGGACTGACACTGGGACTGAAACTGGGACTGAAACTGGGATTGAAACTGGGACTGAAAATTGGACTGACACTGGGACTGAAACTGGGACTGAAATTTGAACTGAACTTGGGACTGAAATTGAGACTGAAACTGGGACTGAAATTGGGACTGAAAATTGGACTGACACTGGGACTGAAACTGGGACTAAAATTTGGACTAAAACTGGCACTGAAACTGGGACTGAAACTGGGACTGATACTGGGACTGAAACTGGGACTGAAAATTGTACGGACACTGGGACTGAAACTGGGACTAAAATTTGAACTGAACTTGGGACTGAAATTGGGACTGAAACTGGGACTGAAATTGGGACTGAAGTTGCACACAAAAAATCCGATGGAAAAATCGCATGCAAAAGCATGCACATCACCGTCGTCAAATTAAACACTTATTATTACACACTGCATGTACAATTTTTTCAAACACAAAAAAAAAGTTGCAACCGACGGAATTCAAACCCAGCACCAACAGTAAGGATTGGCGCCTTAGCCAACTCGGCCATCAGACCGATCAAAAGTTGTGAGCTTGACATTTCGGTCAAGTAGGTTTCCCATACTGATGGGTTACATATTTCAGGATGTAAAATCACATAAAATTGCATAAAATAATGTATTAATTATTTTACACCGAGGCCTTTTACACGCAGCTACATACGGATTACTACTTTTTTAGCTGTGCAACTGAAATTTTGTGGGACTGAAAATTTGACTAAAACTGGGACTGAAATTTTGACTGAAACTGGGACTGAAACAGGGACTGAATTTGAACTCAAATTGCAACTAAAATTTCGACTGAATTTGCATTGAGTTAACAAAAATCAACTTTATTAGCATTAATCAAGCATTAATTTAGCATTTATCAACATTTGATCAAATCGGGATAAAATTTAAAAAAAAAATAAACCTGAACCTAACTTATTCCGTGACAATCAATCCCCATTACAAATCCCTTCAAAATAATTGAAAAACTTTCAACCCCAAGGGTTTTGTACCGGTTTCATTCCCCAACTTTCCCCCACATTTTTCTCTCCTTAATTCCGTCAATTTCCACCACAAAACCTCAAAACAGACAAAAAATTTCGCTCCAAAGCTGTTTTTTTTTTTTCATCGAAAAACTTTTCCCTCCAAACCCGCCGTGTGCCATGTGGGACAATAAAGTAACCACCCGAGAAAAAAAACTGCATAAAATTGATAGCTAACAGATTTCGAGGAGCGTTTTTGCCCGCCGGCTAGCAGGGAAAAAGTTTTCATGTAACAATTTTTTTGGTCGCTCCCCGTTTCGTGGGTTTTTTTCGTCGTCACCGCGTTGAAGCGAGATGAAAAGCTTCGATAATGCCCTTTTTAGCACGTTTTTGTGGGATTTTTTTTTTGTTCATTCTGGAAATTCGTTTTTCCTGTTAATGACCCGGAAAAGGGTGATTTTTTTTTTGAATTCAGCTGATTTTGCTCTGTGGTTGAGCTGAAAGTTTTCAAAGTTCGATTAATAAAAATCAACTTTAACACTTTTTTGTTGCAGCAAATCGAATCTCGCGCAGCGAGTTCATAAATTTGCCAAAGTTACAGTTGATATGCAAATTTGCTCAATCACATTATCCCCGTATCAATGATTCAGAAAACATGGCTCTCCCCACCCCGCAAACCAATAACTTCGGGCAACTTATGGCGCTACGAAACCCCTCGGGCGAGGGTACTTCTGGTTTCCCGGGATAACCACAGCAACAGGGAAGAAAAGAGAGAGGATGCATCGATTTGGGGCTTCCCAACCCGGGTGGCTTTTCCAAGGATTTTTCCCTTCCATCGCAAGCCAAGTGCAGCGAAGGAGAAAATTTGCGGAAGAAGAGCACAAATCGTTTGGCACCGCAGCAGCTCAGCGATGTTTACTGCTCTGGTGAAGTATTTTATAGAGGAAAACATGCTGGTTTATGAGAAGAAAAAAAATAAGCTTTAAACTTGGTGATAAAATAAAGCCATTGAAACAGAATTTCAGTTGCAAAAAAAAGCAAAAGAAACCTTTAATTTAGAAGTTTTTTTGTTTTTTGTTTTTTGTTTTTTGTTTTTTGTTTTTTGTTTTTTGTTTTTTGTTTTTTGTTTTTTGTTTTTTGTTTTTTGTTTTTTGTTTTTTGTTTTTGTTTTTTGTTTTTTGTTTTTTGTTTTTTGTTTTTTGTTTTTTGTTTTTTGTTTTTTGTTTTTTGTTTTTTGTTTTTTGTTTTTTGTTTTTTGTTTTTTGTTTTTTGTTTTTTGTTTTTTGTTTTTTGTTTTTTGTTTTTTGTTTTTGTTTTTTTTTTTGTTTTTTGTTTTTTGTTTTTGTTTTTGTTTTTGTTTTTGTTTTTGTTTTTGTTTTTGTTTTTGTTTTTGTTTTTTGTTTTTGTTTTTTGTTTTTGTTTTTTGTTTTTTGTTTTTGTTTTTGTTTTTTGTTTGTTTTTGTTTTTTGTTTTTGTTTTTTGTTTTTTGTTTTTGTTTTTGTTTTTTGTTTTTTGTTTTTGTTTTTGTTTTTGTTTTTTGTTTTTTGTTTTTTGTTTTTTGTTTTTTGTTTTTTGTTTTTTGTTTTTTGTTTTTTGTTTTTTTGTTTTTTTTTTGTTTTTTTATTGTTTTTTTTTTGTTTTTTTTGTTTAACCTCTCGTTTCATTTCCCCACAGTTCAATATTCGCCAACGTAACCAGATTTTTGCGACCACAAAAACCACCATCGCTGATGGTCATAAAATAACTATTTGATGAGGGCGGGTCAAATTTTCGGACGTCCGAGCCGGAAACACATCGAGCTGACCCCGCCGGACATTACAATGTCAACCAGCAGCGGTGATGACCATGAACGGAGCTGGGCCAATATCGCGTTGCGGTTTTGTCATAAAACTAATTTCTGTCACCGGTCATTTTGTGCATGGATGGGAAGGTCGAAGCGGCATTTACTCCACTGTTGTGTGAGTGTAATTGTGTCTGTGTTTTAAGTTGAGAATGATTGTTGCGGTCAACCTCGGGACCACTATTACACAATTGGCAGTTAACCACTGCCCAATTTGATGCTGGGTTTAGAGTCTGATAGTGGTCTACAGTTTGATGATTTATTTTTTTTTTTTTTAAGAAAGAAAGAAAGATTGCAAAAACATTAATGTGAATTTTAAGTATCAAATATTTTCTTAAATTGAAAATTGTTCTAAAATTGGGCTATTTGCCATGTGGTGGACATTCTTGTAAGATGTTGCCATCGGATCGTCCATACACTTCTCCATCCAAATTTGACAGCTGACCATACCAAAAAACATGTATATATTCAAAAATGAAATGATTTGTTGGGCAAAAGGAAGAAAAATGTGAAAAAGATGAAAGGATTTGTTCCGATTATTTATTATTTTATTTATTTAAGACCAAAAAGTCATCAAACCATCTAAATTCAGCAATTTTTCCAATTAATTCATATCCACGATCCTATTTTCCCCATTGATTACTGTAAGAGTTTTGTCTTCCAGATTTTTCCAGATTTTTTATCGATACTTGGCCAGTCTCAGGTTTTGAATGAAATAAGTTTTGAGTTTTGACAAATAAAAAGTTTTTGGGAAAAAACACATCTTAATAACATTTAAAAAAAATGAAATCGAATTTGCAAACAAAATTATCGCAGATTTTTTTTATTAATTCTGTTAATTTTATTCTCTTAGAAAGACAGGATCGATCTCAAAAATTAAAGAATATCATAAAAAGAAAAATCTTAAACTCGAAATTGATTAATATTCACCACATTGGAAATCAAGCTTATACAGTCGACTCTCTGGCTGTCGATCTTCTCGATATCAATATTGCTCCATCTATCGATGAATTCTTCAGTCCCTTCAATCAGCATACTTCAATTGTCTTCATTCCTCGATATTTTCTCTTGCTTGAAGGATCTCTTCCTCGACGGTCCCTTGGATTTTGTTTGCTTTAAAAATCTCTTCCGGTTATCGATAATTTCACTTTCTCATGGCTTGCATAGACATTTTTCTTTGCGAAACGATGCTTTAAAGGGTGTTTGACATTAGTTTGTTTTTGTTTGCTGAACGTTGCCATGATTCTCTCCCATAGCTGGGTACCAAGAAAAATCTATTTTCAATCGAGTCTTCATTTTGCATCGTTCTGTAAACTGATGATTCTCTTCCTCAACGGTCCCTTGGATATTGACAACCAGAGAGTCGACTGTAGAAGAAAAAATGTCGTCTACTGAATAAAGACGGATTTTTAGACGACATTGTGAATGACACATTTTCTCGAAATTAATTTCTTTTAAAAGCGTGACCAACAAAATTATAAAAAAGAAAATGGTAGAATTTTTCAGTCTTTGATTTGAAAAAATATCCACAATTTGCACATTCAACTATCAGTGTAATTTTATTTACCAAATTTTGGTGAATTTTATGCTTAGAAATAATTGTTTGATGCTTATGCAATTCGCAAACACAAGTTTAGTTGTGTACCTGCGTAGTTCCGAGCAACTGTCAAATGCAAGTTCTTCAGCTATGGTGAATTAAAATAAGCCGTGGTGAGTTTCCTACCGTTTACACTGACCGTTGAATGGTTTATTGATGGATTTTGGATGAGATTAAGGCCAGTTTAAAAATCACTGATATTTATTGAGCCACGATCTGATTGTTTATTCCGCAATAATGCTAATTAAAGGTCACGGCAAATGTTCCCGGAATAATTTAAATGCCGTTAATTGGAAACATTTAATTCCCCGGGGGCAAGGACCCAGCAAGGCACGCTGATTAAAAACCACACAGACATCCTGCCCACAAATTGCAATTTCAGCCCCAAATTGGAAACAATCCCGCAGAGAGGGGGTGAACCCTCCCCCACCTCAACCCAACTTACCACAATTGGCAATTATTTGCAGCACGATCCCGATGCTGATAAACCGCCGAAAATTGCTGCAGATTCCACCGCCGTTTTTCCGCCGGGAGCTGACCTGCCGGCCGCCTTCCGGCGCGACGCCCATTAAGCACCACATTTCGACTCTTCTTCTTGATTCGAACTCTTCCTGTTCACGCCGTTTAACGTCGGCCGTTAATTTTTTATTCACCACGAAATTCTCTCACGTTTCACACACGCACATAAAACCCTTTAATTGGGTCCGATTTTCACACTTTGTTTACACTTTTCCCATAGCGATTAGAGTTGCGGCGCAAGCGAGAGAGAGAGTTGACAGTTACGACGACCAAAGAGAGTGGAAACGGGAGAGCGCGAGACGCAACGGTCGTTAAGATTGAGTTGCTTCACCATTAAAATTTAATTGCCCACTTGAGCTCAGCTGGCGTCGTCGTCGTCGTCGGCTTTTCCGAGGAGGCGTCGCCGGCTACTAGATCATCATCATACTTGAGCATAATGGCCCGGTCCCTCTAGGCAGGCGTTGAAAACTACTCTTTAATTGCCCACCCCGGCTACGACCCGCGCGGCCTACTGTATGTAAACAAAGCGATGACTTTTATCTGCGCTTTGTTTATGTTTACAGTACGCGTTCGCGTCAAACACGCACGCTCACGCACGGCCCAAACCTAATTGTTTTGTTTTTGTTTCCACTTCCTCTCGTTTGCTCTCTATTAGTTCGATATCTCAGAGACGCCACTCAAAATCTGACATCTGCACCCATACGGCGCGCACACTTTCGGGGTCTTTGACGTTTCCCCTTCGGCTTTGTTTTTGTTTGTGTTTACTTCCTTCTTCGTCTACTTGTTGCCGTGCTTCTGCGGTTTCAGCGATGACACTGACCACGGTGCTCAAAATACCGTTATTATGAAAAAAAATATGCACTCCGAGATTTTGGGGTCTATCGATTCCTTACATCATAGCGCATCTCTGTGCAAAAAATAAAAACATTCGCTGATGTAGTTTTCGAGATACAGCCCTTTTAAGATGTTACATCCGATTTTTAATACGAAAACCAAAACACAATCAATACAATTTCAGTACTTTAAAGAATATGCATTTCGTTTTTTGCTTCATATGACTGTCAAGTATCTCTGGGCCAAGTTTCAGAAGGTTTGCTGATGTAGTTCTCGAGATACAGCCATTTTAAAATGTTATTTCCGATTTTTTCAAAGAAAATCCATAAAATCAATACAATTTCAGCACTTTAAAGAATATGCATTTCGAGATAATGATGTTTTTTGCTTCATATGACTGTCAAGTATCTCTGGGCCAAGTTTCAGAAGGTTTGCTGATGTAGTTCTCGAGATACAGCCATTTTAAAATGTTATTTTTTTTTGTTAATCCATAAAATCAATACAATTTCAGCACTTTAAAGAATATGCATTTCGAGATAATGATGTTTTTTTCTTCATATGACTGTAAAGCAGCTCTGGGCCAAGTTTCAGAAGGTTTGCTGATGTAGTTCTTGAGATACAGCCATTTTAAAATGTTATTTCCGATTTTTTCAAAGAAAATCCATGAAATCAATTTAATTTCAGCATTTTAAAGAATATGCATTTCGAGATAATGATGTATTTTGCTTCATATGACTGTCAAGTATCTCTGGGCCAAGTTTCAGAACGTTTGCTGATGTAGTTCTTGAGATACAGCCATTTTAAAATGTTATTTCCGATTTTTTCAAAGAAAATCCATGAAATCAATTTAATTTCAGCATTTTAAAGAATATGCATTTCGAGATAATGATGTATTTTGCTTCATATGACTGTCAAGTATCTCTGGGCCAAGTTTCAGAACGTTTGCTGATGTAGTTCTCGAGATACAGCCATTTTAAAATGTTATTTCCGTTTTTTTCAAAGAAAATCCATAAAATCAATTTAATTTCAGCATTTTAAAGAATATGCATTTCGAGATAATGATGTTTTTTGCTTTATATGACTGTCAAACATCTCTGGACCAAGTTTCAGAAGGTTTGCTGATGTAGTTCTCGAGAAACAGCCATTTTAAAATGTTATTTCCGATTTTTTCAAAGAAGATCCATGAAATCAATTTAATTTCAGCATTTTAAAGAATATGCATTTCGAGATAATGATGTATTTTGCTTCATATGACTGTCAAGTATCTCTGGGCCAAGTTTCAGAAGGTTTGCTGATGTAGTTCTTGAGATACAGCCATTTTAAAATGTTATTTCCGATTTTTTCAAAGAAAATCCATGAAATCAATTTAATTTCAGCATTTTAAAGAATATGCATTTCGAGATAATGATGTATTTTGCTTCATATGACTGTCAAGTATCTCTGGGCCAAGTTTCAGAACGTTTGCTGATGTAGTTCTCGAGATACAGCCATTTTAAAATGTTATTTCCGTTTTTTTCAAAGAAAATCCATAAAATCAATTTAATTTCAGCATTTTAAAGAATATGCATTTCGAGATAATGATGTTTTTTGCTTCATATAACTGTCAAGTATCTCTGCGCCAAGTTTCAGAAGGTTTGCTGATGTAGTTATCGAGAAACAGCCATTTTAAAATGTTATTTCCGATTTTTTCAAAGAAAATCCATGAAATCAATTTAATTTCAGCATTTTAAAGAATATGCATTTCGAGATAATGATGTATTTTGCTTCATATGACTGTCAAGTATCTCTGGGCCAAGTTTCAGAAGGTTTGCTGATGTAGTTCTCGAGATACAGGCATTTTAAAATGTTTTTCCCGATTTTTTCAAAGAAAATCCAAGAAAAATCGGAAATAACATTTTAAAATGGCTGTATCTCGAGAACTATATCAGCAAACCTTCTGAAACTTGGCCCAGAGATACTTGACAGTCGTATGAAGCAAAAAACACGTTTATCTCGAAATGCATATTCTTTAAAGTACTGAAATTGTATTGATTGTTTTGGTTTTCTTATTAAAAATCGGATGTAACATCTTAAAAGGGCTGTATCTCGAAAACTACATCAGCAAATGTATTTATTTTTTGCACAGAGATGCGCTATGGTGTAAGGAATCGATAGACCCCAAAATCTCGGAGTGCATATTTTTTTTCATAATAACGGTATTTTGAGCACCGTGCTGACGGCTGCTGCTCCTCGCATGAAATCATAAATATTTTTTTAATTATGCTCTCGCTCTTTCTCCCAGATTTAGAAGCAGGAAAAAAAATGAAGTTAGACTCTAACGCCGAGTGACACGCTTCACGGCCGAAGACGAGCGGGGTCCAGCGATCCGTAACGCGCTGTCAGGAAGCTGAACAAACAAATCTCTGCAAGTGGATGGAAAGAGAAGAATAATATAAATCATTTTGGAATGGGGTTTTCGTTTTTTTTGTATATCTGTGTTTGAAAGTGCGACGGGACAATGATTTTTGAGTGAGTGGAAACACTTCAACTTTTGAAGGAAGATTTGTTGACGCTTTTGAGGTTATTTATTTGGGAAGCAAATCGCTGTCATTGTTGGAAGAGGATTTCCGAAATAAGATAATTGGAAAAAAATGGATGGCAATAAAATTATTAGAATTCAAGCATCAAGCGATTTACCATTCAACATTTTCATTTGAGTTTCAAAAGCTGTTTCATTGGCAGTTTCAGAAAAAATAGTTTTATTGACAGCTTCTAAAATGCAATTTCATAAAGACAGTTTAAGTCGCAGTTTCAAAAAGGCAGTTTCATAAAGGCAGTTTCATAAAGGCAGCTTAACTTGTTTTTTTTCAGAAAGGCAGTTTTAGAAAGGCAGTATCATTGGCAGTTTCAACAAAAAAGTTACTGAACGACAGTTTCAAAAAGGCAGTTTCAGTGATAGTTTTCCAGGAAGTTTTAGTTGCAGTTGCAGTGGCAGTCTTAAAGTTACTGTTTCCTTCAGTTTCAGTGGCAGTTTTCAAAGGCAGATTCACTGCAGCTTCAGCAAGACAGTTTCAACGGAAGTTTTTGAATGGCAGTATCAATGGCAGTTTTAACAAGAAGGTTTCAGAACGACAGTTTTAGAAAGGCAAATTCAGAAAGACATTTGCAATGGCAACTGAAGTGATACTTTCACTGGCAGTTTTAGATGCAGTTTCAGTGGTAGTCTAAGTAAAATTATCAATTCAGAGTCAGTGAAAGTTTTAAAAAAGACAGTTTCACTGCTTTTTTCCTAAATGCAGTGGCAGTTTTCGAAAGGTAGATTCAGAAAGGCAGTTTCACTACAGTTTTAGGAAAAAAGTTTTAGAACGGCAGAAAGACAGTTTCAGTGGCAGTTCCAAAAAGACAGTTTCAGGAGCAGTTTGAGAAAAGCAGTATTAGGGGCAGTTTCATTAGGAAAGTTTCAAATTCAAGTTTCATGATTCAATAAGGCAGTTTCAGAAAGGCAGGTTTAGTGACAGTTTAAGAGACAGAGCTGTTTTAGTGGCAGTTTCAGTGGCAATTTCAGTAGCTTTTAAGTAGCAGTTTTAGCTGTAGTTTCAGTGGCAGTTTTAGTGGCTGTTTCAAAAAGGCAAATTCTTTGTGTAAATATGGGTGCTCGACGCCGTCGCTCCGTGCCATACTTTCATACACTTAGGAGCCCAGGGCGGCGAAGTCCTTGTAGATAAAAGGAAGACACTAGTGGTTGGTACTAGCAATGGTAACCGACAGCTATAAAGTCAACTTCGTTTTTTTTTTCAAAAAGGCAGTTTCAGTGGAAATTTTTAAAAGGCAGTTTCGCTGCAGTTACAGGAAAACAGTTTCAGTAGGCAGTTTGGAAAAGGCAGCTTCAGTGGAAGATTTAGTTGCAGTTTCCTTGATAATTTCAAGTGACAGTATGAGTTCAGTTTCAGTGGGAGTTTCAGTGGCATTTTTAGCTGCCGTTTCAGTGACAGTTTTAGAGACAGTTTCAGTGGCAATTTCAGAGTTTTAGTTGTAAATTCAATGACAGTTTCAGAGGCAGATTCAGTGGCAATTTCAGTTAAGTTTCAGTGGCAATTTTAGTTCAGTTTCAGTTGCAGTTTCATTAGCTTTTTCAGTGGCAGTTTTAGCCGCAGTTTCAATGGCAGTTTTAAAACGGCAGTTTCACTGGAGTTACAGGAATACAGTTACAGTGGCAGTTTCGAAATGGCAGTTTCAGAGGCAGTTTTAGAAAAGCAGCATCAGCAGGTTCAACAAAAAAGTTTCAGAATGGCAGATTCAGAAATACCGATTTTGAAAGGCAGTTTCAATGGCAGTTTTAGTGGCAATTACAGTGATAGTTTTAGTAGCAGTTTTAAATGACAGTATCAGTTCAGTTTCAGTGGCATTTTTAGCTGCTGTTTTAGTGGCAGTTCCAAAGGCAGTTTCAATGGCAATTTCAGAGGCAAATTCAGTGGCAGGTTCAGTGACAGTTTAAGTTGCAGTTTTAGTGACAGTTTCAATAACAGTTTCTGAGGCAGTTTCAGAGGAAGTTTCAGAGGCAGTTTCAGTAGCAGTTTCGGTGGCAGTTTCAGTAGCAGTTTCGGTGGCAGTTGTAGCGGCAGATTCAATGGCAGTTTCAGTGGCAATTTAAGAGACCTTTTTAGTGGCAGTTTCAGAGACTCTTTGAATCACTGGTTATGTCGAAGTTTCAAAGGTAGTTTCAGGAACTGCCTCAGTTTCATTTCATCTTACTGTGGTACGAATAGGTTTAATCCGAAAAACCAACAAAACTTCCCAGGAAACTCCCACTCGCACCGCAATATCCTATTAAACCAATCTCTTTACGCCCCCGACAATCAAACTTTCACCTTAAATGCCCAGGTAAAACACGCCTTCCCGGGGCCGCTCCGGCTTGCATGTTCAACATCAATTTATTAATTAATGATGGTCCTGTGGCTTATACAAGCTTCCCAACCAGCACGGTGGCTGACTGGTATCTCCATCGTAGCCAGGTCGAGTCAAGTCAACCACATACATACGTATATTTTCTTATTGTACTTGGGGGAAAGTTTTCCTGATCCTTAACCTCAATCTCCCCTGCACCGGATACCCCTCTCTCGGGGGACTGCGGTCGACCTCCGGTAGCACTTAATGACTTTCCTTTTTTATTAATTACTTCGTTTCGTCGGGCTCTCGGTTCGTTCTTCTTCATGGTACGACTCGACTCGATGAGCAGAACGATGCCATGCTGAGAGGTTGGCCGGGTGTATCGAGCTGGCCATTTCCGAGAAGTGATTGTTATGGGAGAGGTGTGATATTGCGGAAATTGTGCGTGTTTCACGTGGGTGGTGTCGGTTTGTACAGGTGATAACGTATGAGATGGGTTATTTCCGATTTGGATTCCCTCACTTTTTTGTTGAAATCTAGTGGAAAAGAAAACTTTTGAAGAAATGTAAATCCCGGAGCGGAATTTCCCTCGGTAATGGAGCAAACTTGAACAATTCATCTTGTTCATCCGCATGCCATTTGTTTGAAATCCCTTTTGAGAGGTCACTGAGGAAGCACAAACAAGTCAAGACTTTACCGCTTTGTTACAAGTTTACTCAAAGTTTGTGTAAAGTTTCACTCCCTCTCCAAAGCAGTTCGAACAAACATCCAAGGCTGTCGAAACTTCAACCCCCGGAAGTATGCAATCCCGCCAACAACTGTGCCATTGAATCACTCAAGCTCAAATGGGGGAACGCAAAACTTGTCGTCGCACCACGTGCCCACGTGTCCCGGAGGGAGGTCATAACACCATCAATCAAAACAAATCACCCAACTTGGCGCGCAGTGTCGCAGTGTTCCCCTCGTCGTCCTCGGATCTGAACAAGACTTCCGGCCGCCTTTTTTTTGCTTTGCTTCAAGCCTTGGAGTCACGTCCCGGGCAGTGTCATCTGGGCGCCATTGGAGGATGCATAAACTTTCCCCACCACCCTTCGATGACTTCCCCCCGGTCCTGGGATCGCGCGAAGCCTGGGAAAGAATCTGGCACAACATATTTGTCAATGTCATCGTATGTATTAAATAGATATTAATAGACACATCTCGTGCACGGCACGGCAGGCCCTTCCGGAAGCTGTCGTGGCAACGTCTGGGACACTCTGGTGTCTGATGGTCTATAGCTACAGGTTAGGATGCTGCAGCATATCAGCCATCGGGGCCAACATCTGGTTCGGTGCAGAGGCGTTGCGGCACTAATAATGGAGACCAAACTAGTCAACTCAACATATTAGCAAAGTAGTCTACTCACTGAAGTCATGTGGGTATGCTCCGCGGTCAAATTCGAATGACCTATGGGTTGTTGTGGCGGTGACAATCAGGTCATAGTTTTAGGGAGTTCGTGAATGACCTTACACATTACCTCTTCAAAAAAAAGTCGTCTAACATACTCACTGAAGCCATGCAGGTATGATTAGGGGTCAAATTTGAATGACTTATTGCTTGTTGCGACTGTAGGAACATAGGTCAAAGCTTTAGGGAGTCCGTGAATGATCTAGGACATCTCAACTACCCAGAAAAATCGTCTGCCATACTCACTGAAGTCATGCGGGTATGCTCCGCGGTCAAATTCGAATGACCTATGGGTTGTTGTGGCGGTGACAATCAGGTCATAGTTTTAGGGCGTTCGTGAATGACCTTACTTATTTCATCTACCCAAAAAAGTCGTCTAACATACTCACTGAAGCCATGCAGGTATGTTTGGGGTCAAATTTGAATGAACTATTGCTTGTTGCGACTGTAGGAACATAGGTCAAAGCTTCAGGGAGTTCGTAAATGACCTAGGACATCCACGATTAACCCAAGACGTAACATATCAACAAAGAAGTCTACTGAAGCTTCGGGGCTTCAAACTTCAAAGAACTATCTAATCTAATCTAAGCAGACCCTAACGCAGCCAATCTTTCGAAGGGATTACGCAGCCAATCTTTCGAGGGATCGAACCCCGCGTTTCAAATGTCTATGTTCTAAACGTTCTCGTTGGGAGCAGATGGGCATCGAACCCAGAACCATTCGCTTACAAAGCGAACACCGTAACCAGTCAGCCACGGCCGCTCTCAGGCCTTCAAACTTCAAAGAATTTTAGGATTTTAACCCCACGAAAACGTCTCTGACCATCACCATCCAAAGTCATTAGTTCCCAACCTGGCCGCCCACGTACCTCCATCCTTTCGCCATCAGATAGTCTCGTAAAATTATGAATTTCCCCGTAAAGTACGGGGCACCGTTGCTAGCTGTCAACCCCGTAAGATGGGGCTATTTCCTCGAAGTATATCTACCACGTGTGTGCTACCAGGAAGCCTACCACCGCCTGCGATAACGATGGTGCAGATGCTGCTCAAGCCGAAGCTCATTTGTCACCGGCACAACTTGTACGGTTACAACCGGAGTCCACCCCGGAGATGATTTTGACGGCGCTTCTCAGTAGGTTAATCGCCAGCAAGGGCCAGCTGTCAACCTTTTTTGGCAAGTTGACACTGATGGCTTTCGAATTGGGCACCGCTGGAAGGTGACTTGCACTCCAACTTGCTGCACTAGCGATGCATAAGGGCACAATGTAGTGCCGGGATTGTGAAATTGGGTTCACTTTGAGCTACCTACTACGAAATGATTTCGATTTTTGAAACTCGAACATTGCTGTAACAACGTGTTTCGCTAGCGACGTATACCTTTGGAACTGTACAAATGTTCTTCTAGAAATCCAATGCGTACCTGCACTTCTCTAATTAAATAACAAATACCACAACGCCCACCCATTTCAGCACAACCTTAAATGGCACCCAAATTCTCCAACCATCGGAACTCACTCCAAGAATCGACACCCAAAAAAGACCGGAACGGTGCAACAGTCCTCAGACCCCGGTCCTAAACCCACAAAACCCGGGGTGGATCCGAGGGTCCAATTTATAACACCGAGCATATTCAATTAAGAGACCGTCACGTGTAACCTTCTGCGGTTGTTTCCCCCGCTCCCGCTGCTGTTATAAGGTTCCCAACGACGGCGATCCTAAGCCGACTTGAGTGGAGATATTACGCACGCACATCCATTTTGGGAACAAATAGATGGAGCTTGGTGGGAGAGAAGGGGGGAGGGAGGAGACATGTGCCCAGACAGCAGGGATCAAGTCTACGGTTGCTGCTCCTTTTTGAAGTAAGCCATACTGTGCTGTGGTTGAATGATAAATTGGGGGAAAAGGCGAAATTACTTAATGGAATTTAATAAGCTCCTACTGCGAAGAGGAAGAGGCCTGCTAGATTAGAAGGGGAGGGTTCTGAATGATATGGAGACGAGCAGATACGTTTCCAAGTTGGGAAGCTACTAAGCTGGGATATTGGGAATACCAGAGGTTCTGAATAAAATTTTTTGAAGCAATGTTTGTTTAGCGATGCATACAAAAATGTTGATCTGAATTGTGTACAATGTGAGCCAGCTGAATAACTCTAATGCTCATTTAAAACTACTGAGTAAGGTAGATTCTTTGATGCTGTTCCGGGTTCAGCATGAAATAATCTAACGTTAAATTGTTATGATGTTTATGTATCGCTAACGTAACATGACTTAATCGTTTTACATCGCTAGAGCGGCAAAACGAGTCTTATGGCAGGATTTGAACCAAACCAATAATTTGATTCTATCTTGGATTCACAAAGTACACCACAAAAAAGTCTTGCATCGCTTACAAAACACGTTCAAACCGTTACGCATCGCTAGAACCACTTTCAGAACCACTGCCCACCATTTCCACGCTAACACGACTGGATGGCTGGAAAATCCGTCTTCACCGACGACGACGACGACGACGTCACGGCAGGGGGAAACTCCGTGGGAAGCTGCCAAGACCCCCCCCCTTTCCCCCCCCCCAAATTGTCGTGAGCAGCGATGCGATGAATTGTGCCGGAGAGCAAGATAAATGTCTTGCCGAGTTTGGCTTTGAAGATTCGCGCACTGTAACCCGGGCGCTCTCATAATGGCCAACGACGACCGTGACGTTTTGGGTTTGTTTCTCCGCCCAAGAAGAAAGCGTGGCACGACCGGAAATTGTCTCAATTTGGCTGATTTTACAGCGCGTTGCTTTTTTTTTCTCTCGTTGCTGCCAGCACTGACAGGATCTCCGAAAAGAGGCTTCTGACGTGGTGGCGTAGCGAGACTAATTTGTGTTTAAAACGGCGAAACTTGGCAAGGTCATGACGACGGCACGGGACCGGAACCGGGAGCGATGGGTACAGAGTTTTGGGAAGGGAAGTTTTTGTGACGGAAGTGTAGGAGTTGGTAATGGGTTTATTGGAGAAGAATTTTGCGTCCAAGGTCAGAGGGAAAAATTTCTAGTAATTTTTAGCTGACCTAAAAGTCGATTAAATCAGTCTTGAAAATGGACTGCCACTGAAACTGAGTTAAAATTGAATTTAAACTGTTACTTATACTGCAAATGGAACTGCTTCTGAAACTGCCTCTGAAACTGTCATTGAAACTGCCAATAAAACTGCTTTTCCACTGTCACTGAAACAGCGTTTGAATAGCTTCTGAAACCGGCCCTCAAACTGACACTAAAACTGCCTCTGAGAATGCCTTTGAATCTGCTCCTTAAACTTTCACTCAAACTGTCTCTGAGAATACCTCTGAACCTGCCACCCAAACTGCCTCTGAAACTGCCACCAAAACTGCCTGTGAAACTGCCACTGAAACTGCCTTTCACACTGTCACTGAACCAGCTTTAAAACATCCTCTGAAACCGTCCCTAAAATTGACACTAAAACTGCCTCCGAAAATGTCTTTGAATCTGCTCCATAAACTATCACTCAAACTGTTATTGAGACTGCCTCAGAAACTGCCACTTGAACTTAGACTGAAACTGCCTCTGAAACTGACTTTGAAACTGCCACCAAAACTGCCTCTGAAACTGCCTTTCACACTGTCACTGAACCAGCGTTAAAGCAGCCACTGAAACCGTCCCTAAAACTGCCTCTGAAATGCCTTTGAAACTGTTTCTTAAACTATCACTCAAACTGTTTCTGAGATTGCTTCAGAAACTACCACTGGAACCAAGACTGAAACTGCCTCTGAAACTGACATTGAAACTGTCACTGAAACTGCCACTGAAACTGCCTTTCACACTGTCACTGAACCAGCGTTAAAACAGCCTCTGATACCGTTCCTAAAACTGACACTAAAACTACTTCTGAAAATGTCTTTGAAACTGTTCCTTAAACTATCACTCAAACTGTTTCTGAGACTGCCTCAGAAAGTGCCACTTGAACTGAGACTGAAACTGCCTCTGAAACTGATATTGAAACTGCCACTGAAACTGCTTTTCCACTGTCACTGTCACAGCGTTTGAACAGCCTCTGAAACCGTCCCTATAACTGACACTAAAACTGCCTCTGAAAATGCCTTTGAATCTGTTCCTTAAACTATCACTCAAACTGTCTCTGAGACTGTCTCAGAAACTGCCACTGAAACTGCCTCTGAACCTGCCACCAAAACTGCCTCTGAAACTGCCACCAAAACTGCCTTTGAAACTGCCACCAAAACTGCCTCTGAAACTGCCTTTCACACTGTCACTGAACCAGCGTTAAAGCAGCCACTGAAACCGTCCCTAAAACTGCCTCTGAAATGCCTTTGAAACTGTTTCTTAAACTATCACTCAAACTGTTTCTGAGATTGCTTCAGAAACTACCACTGGAACCAAGACTGAAACTGCCTCTGAAACTGACATTGAAACTGTCACTGAAACTGCCACTGAAACTGCCTTTCACACTGTCACTGAACCAGCGTTAAAACAGCCTCTGATACCGTTCCTAAAACTGACACTAAAACTGCTTCTGAAAATGTCTTTGAAACTATCACTCAAACTGTTTCTGAGACTGCCTCAGAAAGTGCCACTTGAACTGAGACTGAAACTGCCTCTGAAACTGATATTGAAACTGCCACTGAAACTGCTTTTCCACTGTCACTGTCACAGCGTTTGAACAGCCTCTGAAACCGTCCCTATAACTGACACTAAAACTGCCTCTGAAAATGCCTTTGAATCTGTTCCTTAAACTATCACTCAAACTGTCTCTGATACTGTCTCAGAAACTGCGACTGGAACCAAGACTGAAACTGCCTCTGAAACTGACATTGAAACTGGCACTGAAACTGTCTTTCAAACTGTCACTGCAACAGCGTTTGAACGGCCTCTGAAACTGCCCCTAAAACTAACAGTAAAAATGCCTCTGAAAATGTTTTGAATCTGCTCCTTAAACTATCACTCAAACTGTCTCTGAGACTGTCTCAGAAACTGCCACTAAAACTGCCTCTGACCCGCCACTAAAACTGCCACTGAAACATAGACTGAAACTGTCTCTGAAACTGCCAATGTGACCGTTAATCTAATCTAATCTAATCGAACACAAACGCAGCCAGTCCGAAGAAAGCATCCTGGAAGAACTTGTGGTTAGATTACGCCCCAAGTTCTTTCTTGTCAATATTAATAATTACAGTAGATCCGAGTTACCCCGAAAATGTATAGCAAAAATTAAAGCGGCCAGGCCTACTGCGTTGCATTAACCGCAGAGACAGATTCTGTGAACGGATCACATTTCACAGAATCAACAGGGGAGGAAGGATGCGTGGACATACCGTACCAAACGCTCCGAATTAGTTGGGTGTAAAACTGCCAATTTGACCGTTAAACCTTTAAACATTGATTTAGTTTAATTTGTTTTAAATTTTACTATAAATAAATACTAAATACTACTCTAAAGGTAACAAACTTAGACCACGAGCATAACTTCTTTCATGACCAGTGAAAAATGTGCCCTCTCCAATTTCATATCATCCGAGGTGGCCATGACCACCACACACTGTGGCGTCTCTCACCGTTGCAGCCTGCTACGATGCGTGGACGTGCGAGTCTGCTCACGTGGCCATCCGTGTCCTGCATTTATCCACACCTGTCCCCCTCTCAAATTTCACTGGGACGCAACTTTCCGGCAATTTTGAAGGACGATGCGCCAACGCCATTTTTTATGTTTATTTTTTTGTTCTGAATTTCACTAGAAAAGAAAAAAACGGGGAATCGAGATTGTCGAAGGATTAAAACGTCACGGTTTGGTCTTCCCGAGAGAGAGAGGGCAGGACGTTTCGGCCGCAGCCACACGGGCAGAGCAGTGGGAATTTTTGGAATGCAATTTTTCGTGCGATATGCCATTTTAATTAAAAATGGCTGGTGCAGTTTTGCAGGGGCTGCAGAAAAGTGACCAGTTTCGTGAGTCTGCTTTTCCTCAGCGTTTTGTTTTTTTTTTTCTTGTAGCTAGGTTGAAATGATAGACTTTACGAATTAATTAAAAAGGATTTGTGACGCGTTGCTTGGTTGAAAGTGGGTGAAAGTTGGGAAGGATTCATCGCATGAATTTTAATCCTCGTGAAATTGACTCGGAACAGCTTTATTTTGAGTTTCATGAACAACAATATTAAAGATATAATTTAAAGTTCCACAAGCTTTAGTTGAATAAATTGCTACACCCTGAAATATGTAGCCCATCAGTATGGGAATCTGCTTGACTGAAATGTCAAGCGTTTATACTTTCAGCTTAACAACGGTCTGATGGCCGAGTGGGATAAGGCGCCAGTCCTTACTGTTGGTGCTGGGTTTGAATCCCTTCGGTTGCAACTTTTTTTTGTGTTTGCAAAAAATGTACATGCAGTGTGTAATATTAAGTGTTTATTTTGACGAAGGTGATGTGCATGCTTTTGCATGCGATTTTACCATCGGATTAATGCTGTGTAGTTTTACACATTTTTTATGTAATATTACTCAAAAAAGAGGTACAGTCCAAACGCGATTTCCCTGGCAAAATTTTACTTCGGATAATCGAAACTTCGGATCAGGGCTGCGGAGTCGGGTCATATTTCAAACGACTCCGACTCCGACTCCGACTCCGGTAAAAGTAAAATAAAGTAAATAAATGGAAAAAAGTTTATAGGTTACAAGTTTTATACGTTATGGAAACAGAAATCAAAAAATATCTTCAGTTTTAGAGGCATTTTGAGAAGAACAGTTTTGTAAGTAAATTTGGATTTACTTGCTTAACCTCAAATTTGAAATATTTTTTTCAAAGCTAATAAATTTAAATATTAAATTGTTATTTTTGAATGAATAACTAAAAAAATCTGGCCTTAATGATCTATTGAACATTAAAATTCAATTTGCTCACTTTCAGGCTGACATTTGTAAGAAGCACAGTAACAGGCACCTTGTTTTTTAAATGACAATTTTAAACGAAACATTTTTTTTTTGTTTTTTTGTTAAGACGTACAGTATGTAAAAAAAGTATTTACACCCCTTGGGCACTATGCACATTTTGTGATGAAACATATAAAAAAATAAAGTTTGACAGGAACCTAGTACTACGTTTTGTTCAGAAACTCATGCCGAACATTTTGCTACAAAAAGCTCATGAAAAGATGATTTCTATAAAAAGTTATATAACAAATACTATTACGAAAATAAAAAAGGTGCAAAAAAAGTTTGTACACCTTTCGAAAAATTAACATAAATAATGTTATTTGTTGACAAATCACCATAAATCCAGTCTCCCAACTCCAAATAGGCATCCTTGACTGATTAAAACAATAATTTGGATTGAATATAAAGTTTACTAACTACTTAGTATAAAAGTTTATATAACTCTGGAAATTCTATATAAAACTTATCTAAACTTAATTTTGCAAACTTTTAATTCAACTAAATGTCAATATATTACCATAGAATTGCTAAATAAACATTTTGGAGTGGGTATAACACCGTTTTGGGGGTATTTGTATCGCTAGAATAGATTTTTCGTTGGAATTTCGTACCAACCCGGAATTACGTCGTCGGAAAATCCGCCGGCATCTGAACCGGTCCACAATTCACAAGTCAACCTATGTGGCATCAGAAAGGGCATAAAATTTCCGATCTTTTGATATCCATACATCCAGGTTTTCTATAAAACCCACGTTTTTAAATACCTAAGCAAAAACGTTGTTATGGTTTCGTTTGAGCAACCTGCCAAAAATGTATGGAATTTCGTAATTTTTGTTCTCGTGGATTAAACTTACTTTTTGCCCAGGTATTTAAAAACGTAGGTTTTAAAGACAACCTAGATGTATGGGTATCAAAAGATCGGAAATTTTATGCCCTTTCCGATTCCACATAGGTTGACTTGTGAATCGTGGACCGGTTCGGATGCCGGCGGATTTTCCAACGACGTAATTCCGGGTTGGTACGAAATTCCAACGAAAAATCTATTCTATCGATACAAATACCCCCAAAATGGTATTATACCCACTCCAAAATGTTTATTTAGCAATTCTATGGTAATATATTGACATTTAGTTGAATTAAAAGTTTGCAAAATTAAGTTTAGATAAGTTTTATATAGAATTTCCAGAGTTATATAAACTTTTATACTAAGTAGTTAGTAAACTTTATATTCAATCCAAATTATTGTTTTAATCAGTCAAGGATGCCTATTTGGAGTTTTTTTTTTTGTTCGATGCCACTATCCACTGCGACCAGGAATTAGATCTATTGCGGACTTGCAATTCTATTTATAGAATCACAAAGGCTTCTTCTGTTATTAGGCAGATGGGACACGCACACACGCTATTGTTGAGCGAGTGTGTCGAGCGATCCACTGCCGTAACTTCGCCGCCGAAGAGGTTTGAATGTTTTTTTCCATCCTCTTTGGCTCTGCCTTTTCCACTCTGTACTGTCCAAATGTATCGCTAGAACCGAAGTGCACATTTTACGTTTATTTATACCCAGCTAGCCCTTAAATTCTGGTTTCTGAAAAACTCGTCCCTTCAAAGCACTTTTTGCGATCGGGCCGTGGAGCTCTGCAGGGCAATTATACAGAGAACAGTTGGTCCTTATACATGTGAAGAGTACAGGGGAAAGGATGTGCCGAGCCATGTGGGTTTGAAACCACGACCTTCCGCTCATAAAGCGAAACCTGTAACCATTAGACCACAGGAGCTGGGAGTTGGAAGACTGGATTTCTGGTGATTTGTCAACAAATAACATTATTTATGTTAATTTTTCGAAAGGTGTACAAACTTTTTTTGAATCTTTTTTATTTTCGTAATAATATTTGTTATATAATTTTTTATAGAAATCATCTTTTCATGAGCTTTTTGTAGCAAAATGTTTGGCATGAGTTTCTGAACAAAACGTAGTACTAGGTTCCTGTCAAACTTTAAATTTTTACATGTTTCATCACAAAATATGCAAAGTGCCCAAGGGGTGTAAATACTTTTTTTACAAACTGTACATGGACATCATGCCATGGCTGAAGGAGATTATTATTTCAAATCAATGTATCTAAACAAATTCTTCGTGGAAAGGACGCTTAAGATGTCCTTTTCAAATATCTGTGATATGAAAAATATTTTAACCTGGAAATTTTTAATTTATTTTAATATTAAAATGTTATATACTTTAAAATGGTGCCCGATACTTCGTGAATCTTCACCTAAAACGAAGCTTTATGGATGATCTTGCGCCTCCATCAAAATATATGAAAAAACTTAAAATATAATAAAAAACAAATATCCACAAGTAAAATATTTTCTAGGTCACAAATATTTATTTTTATTAAGGTACATTGATTTGCAATGATTATCACCTTCCGTCATATTGGCGTGGGGCATACAGTATGAGAAAATTCGTACCAGTTGATAATATTTTGATTCTATTTTTTATTTATAATATTGGAAAAATAAATTAAAATCCTATATTTTGTTCTATACATTTTTTTATTAGTTCATTTTTGTACTGAATTCTTGAGATTGGTTCAACGATAATTTGCAACGATATCAAAATAGTTTATCTAAAATCAACGTCAACATCAACTATCAATGATTATTTCAAATTTGTTGCAACTTCTTTTGACATTTTTTGTTAGTTTCAATTATTTTAAATGCACCACTTTGATTTTCTTGTACTCAGTTATAAACAAAATGCGCATGTTGAGTTCCCAGTAAGAGATTGTTATTTGTTACAAAAGTTAAACTGTCAGTGACTCTTTTTCGATCTGCAAAAACAGTGATTACTATTTATAATCTTTTTTTGTACCTCTTAATTTTTTCCTAAAAATGATTTAACTTAAAACCTCTAAGACATTCGCTATCGGGGTAAAAGATGACTTTGTGTGTACTTTTTCAGAAATAACTGGATGAAATTTGGTCAAATTTGAATTGAAAGGGAACATAAATATAGTTTGACTACAAAAGCTATATATATATATATATATTTTTTTTTTGAATTATGATACTACATACTTGGGTAAGAAGTTATCATTTAGTGATTATAGTGTAATAACAAAATTAGAGCTTTTCAATCGCAATAAAAAGCTTCAGATACATAATGGCATCTGATTGTTAAAAATATAAGTTGTTTTGTAAATGAAGCTGTTATATAGGAAATACTGAACAATAAAAAAACATATTTTTTGTTGAATTTAAGATAACTACGGCTCCGACTCCGACTCCAGCTCATAAAATTTAGCCGACTCCGGCTCCGAGTCCGACTCCAGCTGTTCGAGTTTTGACGACTCCGACTCCGACTCCGACTCCAGGTCCCCAAAAAGACCCGACTCCACCGACTCCGGCTCCGACTCCGACTCCGACTCCACAGCCCTGCTTCGGATAATCGAATCCCAAATTAAATGTTTTTTTGCTGTCTTATTTTTAATTTTTCGAAGGCTGTGTTACGCTCTATACAAAATTGTTTAAATTTGTATGAACATTTTATTACGAAGGGAAGGGTCCAAAAATCCATTTTTCCAAGTTACGTAATAAAAGAATGCTCCCTTACTTAGTTCGGATAAACAATCATCCAGGCCTTAGTGTTTCTGCTTTTACCGATTGAAGAATAAAATTATAAACTGAAAAAAGCTCAACTCATTATCACCTTCAGCTAATTACAGCCAGTGCAATCATGACCGATAACTCTTCAGCAAAACAAAAAAGCTCTCTGCCCGGTCAAAGGACCATGTTTGCAATAGGCCCGCAGCACCTCGATCCGGCTCGACATGGCCCCAAGGCCAGTGGGCACCCCCGGTTTGTTTGCCAAAGCCGACACGAAATGGCCTCCCCACCGGAAACACACACACACGTGGTCAGGAAGGAGTGTTTTGCCTTTATCGTGCTGCACGGTGGGTTTGAAGAAAAAAAAAACTAAGAACTAAACTGTTTTCAGCAATGATAGATTCCCACTCGGAAGATTTTTACTGTGTAGGGGAAATATACCCATTTTAAGACTAATAAGCGGTCGTGTTAAAATGATGCTGGATAATCTGGAGTGTTCCTTGAAATTTACTAAAACCAAGTTTTTTTTATGAACATTTCTGTTTATTTTCACATTTACTAACAGTTATTCTATTACTTTTACAAGCATTTAAAAAAAATATTTCCCAAATGTATTCTAATCAGTCGAGGATGCATTGGGCCACGCCCATTTTTCTATTTTCAGCTTAGTTCTTTTTTCTTCCGGCGCTCTTTTGGGTCCGCTTAATGCTGCCAAAATTGATGAAATTTTAAGCGAACACTTCCAAAAAGTAGCATTTCGATGCCTCTGTGCTCTGATGTACTAACTGACTTTTGGGCCAAAATGAGTTAATGATGACATCTTTTAGCTAATTAAATTCCCTACAAAACGCTTCTAAGAGATCTGAAAAATTCGTTTCCTACGCGGAGATATCGCCCTGCAACCATTTGTACTAACTGACATTTTCGAACGCATCATGGATGTGCTCTCTTATTTTTCATCATGGCTTGACCTTTTGAAAACACGCAAATCCATAAAAATACGATTACACTATAATATTATGGTGAATTGCCAGGTGTCCTTACTAGTTTGAGCAATATTATGGAGCACTATTTTGGAAGGCAATTAGCACAAGTGTGCACATTGGGATACGTGAAGAAGTTGCAAGTTAGACGAAGTGTGTCAAATAATTATTTAGTGGCAGAGTTTTTTTAATTGGATGACCCCTAAGTGTGACATTGGTAGGTGGATGTTATTGTTACGTAGTTTTTGGATTGGACGACCCCCGCAGTTGTTCTAAGTGTGCACAACGTCTTAAAAATGTTTTAAATTGGATATTTTTGTTAGGCTAAGTGTGAGATTAAATAGTGGATGTTATTGTTACATAGTTTTTTTTAATGGATGACCCCTGCAGTTGTGCTAAGTGTGCACAACTACTTGGGGGGTTTTTGAATTGGATATTTGAGTTAGGCTAAGTGTGATATTGGTGAATGGATGATGTTGTTACGTAGTTTTTTTTATTGGACGACCCCGCCAGTTGTGCTAAGTGTGCACAACGACTTAAAAAATGTTTTAATTGCGGTGTATTACGGTGTAACGAATGTCCCGGTGTAAAGAATGCTACGATGCAACGAATGTTGCGGTATAACAATGTTACGGTGTAACCATACTACGGTGTAACCATACTGCGGTGTAACGAATGTTACGGTGTAACCATACTACGGTGTAACCATACTACGGTGTAACGAATGTTACGGTGTAACAAATGTTACGGTGTAACAAATGTTACGGTGTAACAAATGTTACGGTGTAACAAATGTTACGGTGTAACGAATGTTACGGTGTAACGAATGTTACGGTGTAACGAATGTTACGGTGTAACGAATGTTACGGTGTAACGATTGTTACGGTGTAACCATACTACGGTGTAACGAATGTTACGGTGTAAAGAATGTTACGGTGTAACGAATGTTACGATGTAACGTATGTTACGGTGTAACGTATGTTACGGTGTAACGAATGTTACGGTGTAACGAAGGTTACGATGTAACGAATGTTACGGTGTAACGATTTTTACGGTGAAATGTATGTTGCGGTGTAACGAATGTTACGATGTAACGAATGATACGGTGTAACGAATGATACGGTGTAACGAATGATACGGTGTAACGAATGATACGGTGTAACGAATGTTATTGTGTAACCATACTACGGTGTAACGAATATTACGGTGTAATTATACTACGGTGTAACAAATGTTACGGTGTAAAGAATGTTATGGTGAAATGTATGTTGCGGTGTAACGAATGTTACGGTGTAAAGAATGTTACGGTGTAACGAATGTTACGGTGTAACGTATGTTGCGGTGTAACGAATGTTACGGTGTAACGAATGTCACGGTGTAACGAATGTCACGGTGTAACGAATGTTACGGTGAAACGAATGTTACGGTGTAACTATACTACGGTGTAACGAATATTACGGTGTAATTATACTACGTTGTAACGAATGATACGGTGTAACGAATGATGTGGTGTAACGAATGTTACGGTGTAACGAATGTGATGGTGTAACGAATGTTACGGTGTAACGAATGTTACGGTGTAACGAATGTTACGGTGTAACGAATGATACAGTGTAACGAAAGATACGGTGCAACGAGTGATACGGTGTAACGAATGTTACGGTGTAATTAATGTTACGGTGTAACGAATGTTATGGTGTAACGAATTTTACGGTGTAACCATACTACGGTGTAACGCATGTTACGGTGTAACCATACTACGGTGTAACGAATTTTACGGTGTAACGAATGTTAAGGTGTAACGAATGTTACGGTGTAACGAATGTTGCGGTTTAACGAATGTTGCGGTGTAACGAATTTTACGGTGAAACGTATGTTCGGTGTAACTAATGTCACGGTGTAACGAATGGTTCATGGTTCACTGAACCAGGATTGAACCACAAAGGGAGGTTTAAGCTGAATCAATAGGTGAACGTAGCCTAACCGGTTCATTTGGGAACTCTTAGCACAATTGCAGGGATCGTCCAATCCAAAAAACTACGTAACAAAATCATCCATCAACCAATCTCAAACTTAGCCTAACTCAAATATCCAATTTAAACAATTTTTAAGTAGTTGTGCACACTTAGCACAACTGCAGGGGTCGTCCAAACCAAAAAAAAACACGTAACAACATAGTTCACGTAGTTGTGCACACTTAGCACAACTGTAGGGGTCGTCCATGTTCAAAGACTAAGCATTGATTTTTTTGGAGCACTTTTGTTCTATTCGATACAAACCAAGAATCCATTGCAAGAGACACACTTGTTCCAACTGCAATCTACCATAACAGTTCTAGGGGTTGTGTCCTGGATATCTCGCATTTCTAAAAAGGTCGTATGACATGATGGAAATAAAATAAACTAGCTCAAAGTTTTTACAAAATCTTTTTCTTCTGTTTGTAAGCGTAGATCTATTCGGTTTTCGTCATACTTGGTCTTATTGAAGCTATTTCATGGATCATCATACTTATATTTATGAAACCTTACACTTCACTAAGTTTTTCTTCATAAAATTCAAGTTTTAACGGTTGTTGCTCTCAAAAACTGCAATTTTCACACTAAATTTAATGATAAACAAGTATATTAAAAAAGTATTGTTGAGAAAAATGTTCCTTAACTTGCAACAATTCAAAGTTACCACGCAAAAAACATAGAAACAACAAATACCTACTATTTTTACAATAAAATGACTCTGCGCACTTTTGTACCAAGTGCCACGTTGGAAGTATACACGACTCTGCCATCGAAGAAGCATTTTAGCTCAACTGCAAAATTCGCCCTGTGCACGTTTGTGCTAACTCATACAAATCACTGTTCAAGACACACTTGTGCTAATTGCAAGCATGATTTTTTTTCGTAATTTCTCTGCCAATTTTTTTTTTGCATTTCAAAAGTTTTCATATTTTACCATGTCTTTAAGTTATGTCAGGAGCATACTTTAAAATTATAAGGACAATTGTTTGTCGAATAGTTTCCCAGAAACAGTAATTCAAAGTTAAAAAATCGAATTTCTCGTAATCACCAAAATGTCAGTTAGTATAAGAGAGCACACAAGCATCGATTTATAGAGACAATTTCCTGGCATCACTGGCTCACTCCAACAGGCGCTGCACCAGCATGTTGGTGGTGTTGGTGGCCACCCTTTGTTCTTTATTTGCCTTCGCTTCTTGCTCGGTTTTCTTCAGCCTTCGACTGGAATGAGTCGTCAATAGTCAAACGTCAAAAGACTTGGCGCGTTTGTTTTTTTGATGGCGCTTGCTAATTATTAGCATGTTTCGGGATTATTTTTCAAGTGAGTGACTAGCTAATTTTCAAAAGAACATGTTGCCGGTAGTTGGAAGCAGCTTTAATCGAGCATCTCCATATGACGAAGTTTTTATTAGAAATCCCCTACTAAATGAGAGAAATTTTCGACTGAGTTTCTTTTCTCTCTTGTGCGAAATATCGCAAAAATCAAAGTTACGGTAGAAATTCCAATAACAGAAACAATCATTGACTCTTTGATGATCTTTTGATAGTTTGAGAGAGAGTTAAGATATTTTTTCTAGAAAAAGCAAACCCACCTTGTTCAGCAAGGATCAACGAGTGAACCATAGGTTATATTTACTTTCCAGGCTCTCGCAGTTTGTGTGATAGTGCCGGGAGGGGTGTTTTCTCTCCGTTTTGTTGGCATAAAAACAACACTATCAATCATGATTCGAAACGGACTCGGGCCCGAGCCGCTCGAGCTTGAACAGATATGTGGGCGTTTCGACTACTTCGGTGGAATGATTTGTCGAGGGAAGTTGGCCAGATGGACTTATGGGCAGAGCAAAAAAAAACAACTGGGCGGAAGTTGTTGTTCAAACGCTACTGGCTTGATGTGGATACCCTTTCTGTGGAAAAGAGATGGAGTGATAACTTGTGACAGCATTAATTATAAACTGTTGAGTGTATTATTTACAGATGAAGTAAAAATAAACGTCATTCTTCGTTCTGTTGTTCTGTTGTTCTGTTGTTCTGTTGTTCTGTTGTTCTGTTGTTCTGTTGTTCTGTTGTTCTGTTGTTCTGTTGTTCTGTTGTTCTGTTGTTCTGTTGTTCTGTTGTTCTGTTGTTCTGTTGTTCTGTTGTTCTGTTGTTCTGTTGTTCTGTTGTTCTGTTTTTCTGTTGTTCTGTTGTTCTGTTGTTCTGTTTTTCTGTTGTTCTGTTGTTCTGTTGTTCTGTTGTTCTGTTGTTCTGTTTTTCTGTTGTTCTGTTGTTCTGTTGTTCTGTTTTTCTGTTGTTCTGTTGTTCTGTTGTTCTGTTGTTCTGTTGTTCTGTTGTTCTGTTGTTCTGTTGTTCTGTTGTTCTGTTGTTCTGTTGTTCTGTTGTTCTGTTGTTCTGTTGTTCTGTTGTTCTGTTGTTCTGTTGTTCTGTTGTTCTGTTTTTCTGTTGTTCTGTTGTTCTGTTGTTCTGTTTTTCTGTTGTTCTGTTGTTCTGTTGTTCTGTTGTTCTGTTGTTATGTTGTTCTGTTGTTCTGTTGTTCTGTTGTTCTGTTGTTCTGTTGTTCTGTTGTTCTGTTGTTCTGTTGTTCTGTTGTTCTGTTGTTCTGTTGTTCTGTTGTTCTGTTGATCTGTTGTTCTGTTGCTATGTTGTGCTGTTGTTCTGTTGTTCTGTTGTTCTGTTGTTCTGTTGTTCTGTTGTTCTGTTGTTCTGTTGTTCTGTTGTTCTGTTGTTCTGTTGATCTGTTGTTCTGTTGCTATGTTGTGCTGTTGTTCTGTTGTTCTGTTGCTATGTTGTTCTGTTGTTGTGTTGTTCTGTTGTTCTGTTGTTCTGTTGTTCTGTTTTTCTGTTGTTCTGTTGTTCTGTTGTTCTGTTTTTCTGTTGTTCTGTTGTTCTGTTGTTCTGTTGTTCTGTTGTTATGTTGTTCTGTTGTTCTGTTGTTCTGTTGTTCTGTTGTTCTGTTGTTCTGTTGTTCTGTTGTTCTGTTGTTCTGTTGTTCTGTTGTTCTGTTGTTCTGTTGTTCTGTTGTTCTGTTGTTCTGTTGTTCTGTTGTTCTGTTGTTCTGTTGTTCTGTTGATCTGTTGTTCTGTTGCTATGTTGTGCTGTTGTTCTGTTGTTCTGTTGTTCTGTTGTTCTGTTGTTCTGTTGTTCTGTTGTTCTGTTGTTCTGTTGTTCTGTTGTTCTGTTGTTCTGTTGTTCTGTTGTTCTGTTGTTCTGTTGTTCTGTTGTTCTGTTGTTCTGTTGTTCTGTGGTTCTTTCAACTGATAATTGATGTCGATATTCACGTCAAATTAATGATTACTCCGACCCAGTTCCCTCCCCAAATCCCCCACCAGATAAGTAAATACCCAAAACATCACTTCAAACGTTCGCTCTCGCGTCATTTATCACTTTGACCCCCTCGCACACACTATCGACACTCTGGTCAAGTGCTGCATTTACACCCGAACAAAACAGCACCATAAAACGCTGCAGTTCTTCTTCCTCCCGGAGTCCATCAGCAGTCACTTTCCAGAGTGGCTGACAGTCAGTGGATCTCATCGCTGGCTGTCTGTCATCGCAAGTGGAATATGAAAATTGAAGCATATCTCTTCCAAGCTCTGACTAGCAGGTCAGCTCGCTTTATTTTTTTATGATTCTTTCTGGCACCCGGAATTGACGCCCATAATCCGCGGGGTGGAAGGAGGGTGGAGTTATGCTCTCTCCTTCTTCGTGAAAGCATTGTTTGTCGTCAGCTTCATGGAATTACACCAGTTGGGACAGTTGAGGTTAAGTAGATCATCAAAACGATTTTTTTGTCATTTTTCAATTTAATATTTAGCCAATCCCATAATATCGCTGATTGGAAGGCACGCCGGCGAGCAAGTTTGTCGTGGATCTTTTTGTCAAGTGACTCAACCTGATCAAAATCACTTCACTTCGTATACCAGCTTGGAAGGCATGGAATCATCAGCGCGATTTCTAAAGACCTCTCCGCAGCATCTCAACTCGGATCGGCATCGTTTTCAGCATTTTTTCACGTTTATTGATAAATTTACCCCACTTCCCCCATCCTTTCAGAACAAGTAGCATTACCATTTCTTCTTGCACAAACAACTGGAGCGTTTCACAGTGCAGTGCAGTGCTTCCGGGCATCATCCAAACGAACACCGAAAAAAAAACACCCCGACAAAGTATGAGCTAAAGTTGAAGATGGATAGTGACACTTGAAATTATTATCTGCCAGCGAGAGTTCTTGGCGCAAAAGTGTGTGCCTTCTGGCAGATTCATCGCCTCCAGAGAAGAAGTGTGAGGCGAAAAATTTGAATAATCCCCCAGCAATGAAAGAAAATGGGGGGTTCAAGAACTAATTACACTTTGAGAAACTACGAAAAGTGCGGAGTGAGGGAGTTTTGACAGTTCTTTCGCAAGTCGGAAATTTCGGTTGTGACCGACACCGTGGCCGACAGTTGCATTTAATCTAATAATCACCGGCTTTGCAAGTTCACTAAGTTTGTTGGCACCTGTTGGAGTTGAGTTTAAAGGGTGGGGGTGAATTCTTTCGGGGACAATACAGATATCATGCGATGAACTTTTCCCACATAGTAGATAGTCGTTAGGGGCATTGGAGCAACTGTATGCAATAAAGCAATTTGCACGTGTCTAAGTTGTACCGAACAGGGTAATTTAAATGGAGAGAAGAATGTTGATTGATTCAAATGGCGCTGACACAATTTACGATAAAGTTTTGTTTTGTTGAGACGAATTATCAGAATTATTTTTTTTTCTTTAAATTGACAAATGGACAACTTAAACTTCCTAAATAGGGGAAATCTACCCTTTCCAATCAAAAACCTATCTTCGTCATATGGAGAGTTTGATGCTCGATTAAAGCTCCAAAAATACTATTTGGGCTATAAACTTACCAGCAACAGCACCGCCTCGAGTAAGCACGCAAATGTATGCCACTTACTGGCCAAAAAGATCACATTTAATGCACTTTTGATCATAATTTGTATTTTGCGAGACCACTTCTCATCATTTTGTTGGCACACACAGTGACACACACGAGAATCCCTCAAACGCTTAATGAATATCGCCAAAATTAACTTTTCACTTTCGCTTACTTTTTCACGGCGCTTAAGATATGAAATTGCTTCCAACTACCGGCAACATGTTCTTTTGATCATTATTAAGGCACTCAATTGAAGAATAATCCCGAAAAATGTAATAAATTAGCAAGCGCCATCAAAAACAAACGCGCCAAGTCGTTTGACGTTTCAATTTTCACTTTGCATTCCACTCGAAGGCTGAAGAAAACCGAGCGAGAGACAAAGGCAAAAAAGAACAAAGGCTGGCCGTCCACACCACCAGCAGCACAGCCAGCGATGCCAGGAAACTTTCCCTATAAATGCCACTTTTCGTGAGTGTTCGTTTGAACTGTCAGCGCAAATGGCAACACTCGACAGAGTGTTGGAAGAAAAAGAACTAAGCCGATATTAAAAATGGGCGTGGCCCAATGCATTCGCCTCGATTAGAATACCCTTGGGAATTTTTTTTGTTAAATGCTTGGTAAAGAAATAGAATAACTTTTAATGAAAGTGAAAATAAACAGAAATGTTCACAAAAACTTGCTCTACTCGTTGGTGTACTTGGTTTTAGTAAAATTCAAGGGAGACTCTAGATTATCCAGCATCATTCAAACACGACCGCTTATTAGGATTAAAATGGGTAGATTTCCCCTATTGCATTATTTGAAATTAACAACTGGTCTATAAACGTTCTTTTCAACCCTCTAACGCCCATGGTTACTCCAGAGCACTACTTATTTTTGGTTTCAAAATTAAATGTCTCTGCAAGAATACATTTTTTTAACATGGTTTAACCTGCGTTAGTTTATATAGAATGTTGGCTAATAACCATTAAAATTTCATCCAATTTGTTAATTGTAATTTTATTGAAACGATATCCTGTTAGTTTACACTGTATATCAGGGCAAGGAGGTAATCTGGATCTGAATTAAACTTGGTCGAAACTTTGGTCTATAAAGTAACGAGTGTTGATGAAAACGTGAAAAAAAATATTACTCAATGTTTTCGTTATCAAAAGTTGTTGATGTAATAACTCTTAAACACACACACGTTTCTCTTAAAACAGTCTTAAATTTTCAAGGTCATTTAACCATATGTTTTCAAAGTTTTTTCTCTAAGCTCTAACTAATATCAGGCAAAATGACAAGAAATATGACTGTAAAAAAAAATCTTGGCCATTTCCAAATGTTGGGATTGATATGAAAAATAAAATTAAATATTCTGTCCAGAACCATGAAAATTTTTGCATTGCAAAACTTAAACGTAGCAAGCAAAAGTTAGAAATTCAACGCTTTTGCAAATTTGATTGAACATCTCAAAATAAAGTCAACTTATTTTTGTCATATACATGTAGAAAATCATAAAATGTATATTAAAGAAAATTTATTAAATTCACTTGAAAAATGATTATCAAACAAAGAAAAAAAATTCAAATTTTGATCATAGGAGACTGAATAAGCAAAAAAGCAAAAAAAAAACGTCAGCAAATGAAAAAAGACTGAACGAAATTTGTCGGGTAAGGCTTGTAATTATTATAATTAATTATAGCCGGGACCCGTGGCGAGGGGTAAGCGTGGTTGCCTCTCACCCAGTCGGCCTGGGTTTGATCCCAGAAGGTCCCGGTGGCATTTTTCGAGACGAGATTTGTCTAATCACGCCTTCCGTCGGACGGGAAGGGGGGGGGGGGTCCTGTCTCGGTGGAGTTGCTGGTAGGCAGTTGGACTAACAATCCAAAGGTCGTCAGTTCGAATCCCGGGGTGGATAGAAGCTAAGGTGTAAAAAGAGGTTTGTAATTGCCTCAACAATCAAACCTTCGGACACTTAGTTTCGAGTAGGAATCTCGCCATCGAGAACACCAAGGTTGTGCTGTAGAGCGAATAATTTGATTTTTTTAATTAATTATAAAAGAAGCCCGATTTGATGGTGTAATCAAAATTCCGAAAAAAACGTATTTTTTAAGGTTACAACAATTTTATTAGAACCACTGCCATTGCTCGTTTTTCTTTTGTACAGTTTTTGGGACCTGTCATTTTGTAAGAATTTTAATTTACTTTTTATCAGCAATAATTCAGGCAATTTTTTCGTATAGATTATATCATTTAAATTTCGTGTTTTTAAATTTAATGGGTTAATTTTAAGAGTTTAAAAATGTTCTTCAATGTTGTAAAGAAGACTTGTACAAAAAAAGTGTATGTAAATGTAAAAACATATGGGGTTCGCTTATCACCATAAGAAGTTATTTTGATTTTGCGAGAAATAAGGTTTGGAGGTTTTTTATATTAATTTTTTACAAAAGTGATTCAGATGCTCCAATAACGATCCATAGACGAACAAATCACCTTTCGACACCAAACTCAGTCAACAAACTGCACACTGCATTACAACCACCCAAAAGCTGTTCGAAACCTACCAACGCAGGTCAGGGTTGTCAACTTTTCTGTCGGTGTCAACTCCGCAGCAGCTGCAGCAAAACCCTCGTGCTAAGCTTTTGTTTGGCGTCTCCATTGTTACCGGCAGGGGCCCAGCAGTGCAGTGAGCTTCCCGCTAAGCTTTTCCACTGTTCCACTAACAATGTAGCTTATTAAAAAACTTTTAATGATTCTGCTGACCTGCTGAGCGTAAACTGAAGAGTGGAGTGGAAAACTAGAAGGGGTTCTTTTGTTTTCAGTACTTTTCTGTCTATTTGCATTAGCAATCATTGACTGACTGGGGATTTTTCGTTTTGTTTAAAAACTTAACAGTAAAAATAATCAAAAAACACAAAAAAAAATACTCAAATAAACTGTCTGCAAAAAAAACTGAAAATAAACATAATTTAATCAAACGGCACCACTCCGTTTTCCGCTTGTAAGAAAAGTTTCACAAAAGCTTCCCATTTGGAGAAAAAAAAAAGAATTCTGCATTGACCGCAAACGACGACGACGACGTCGTCCACGGGTGATTATAATGAGGAAATTAAATTAAAGTGCCCTTCCAGAGCGGTGGCTTTCCTGCCCCCCGGATGCAAAACCGGCCACGATTTTCCGCCACGGCGAGCTTTTCGACCTTTGACGGCGCGGGGCGAAAAACTTTTCCAAGGGGGGAAAACATTTTTGAGATTCACTCTGTTAAAGTGTGGGTTTTCCTCTCCGACAAAGTTTGCATCCATTTTGGCGCTGCACAGGTGTAACCAACGGGAAAACGAAATTTTCTCCGACTTTTCACGGTGCCGAGGGGTTCCAGGGTAGAGGCGCATTCGCAACAGTCAGTCAGTTGGGAGGATGATTCTTGGAATGCGCAGGTAATTTTACGACGCAGTGAAGCGTCGTGGTGCTTTGTTGTTTAGGAAGTGGGTTATTACAATGTGTATACGGAAATTTGGAACTGAAATGCAAGTAAATTCACCAAAATGTCCACTCGACATTTGAATTTGTTTTGTCCATTGAGAGTGCACAGCAACCAATGAAGTTGTTATCTTCTTATTCCAAAATTGTCATCTTTATGGGTCCAATCCTGCAAAAATCTAATTGTAAAAAATAGTTGACGTACTTTATGGATGAAGCCTATCTTGCCACACGTCATATCTTTTTACAGCAGATGTGCGAAATATGACCCGACTCCGCAGCCCTGCTTTATACATATATTCTCTACGAAATCGGCCGATTGACAAGTCTCCATACAATGCAAGTAGAAAATGGATTTTGCGAAAAATGGTGAAGTTTTCGAGATATAGTGTCTTCAGAAGAGTTGTTGCGAATGAAAAGTGGCAACTTTTGGTTTGGTTGAAAATCAGGATGGTTCACGATTAGGGTAGTTTTGAGATTCTAACTTTTCAGGAATATTTTTGGGCTTACTTATTCAAGCAACTTTGTCGAAGACATCAAAATTGTATCACTGAATCGACGCCTTCGACGACCAAATTTATAGAAAGCGTTCGTTCAAAAATCAGTTTTTTTTAACGTGGAGAGAGGAAAGGTACTTGTAGCGCTCTGAAAAACGAATAGTTTTATTTTTTGACATGTCAATTTTGACTTAAGGGTCAAAAGTCACAGCCATTTTAAGGTAAAAAATATGCAAATTTTAAACCTAAATATCTCGAAAAGGTGCAAGCAAATTTCAAGCGCCAGGTTACATTTGTAAGAGGAGATATAGCACTACAAACGCTAAAAAAATTGCAGGGGTGGTTTTTATTTAAACTCGATATATCTTCATTCAAAAAAAGTATAATTTTCAAGGGAAAGCCATATGGGACCACCCGAACGAAATTCGAAAAATGTCAAAATATATGTTTTTCCATGTAATTTTGCAAGCTGAGTCTGAATCTGCCCTCAGAATCGAGCCAATGTATCGAATATTCGATTTTTGGTAATATTTTGGATTCCATGTAAAATTATCCATGTAAAATCATCATTTAAACCAAAATTATGACCAAAAAACGATTTTTTTACACATCGGCTCAATTGTGAGGGCAGATTCAGATTCTGTGGGCAAAATTACATGAAAAACATATATTTTGACATTTTTCGAATTTCGTTCGGGTGGTCCCATATGGCTTTCCCTTAAGAGCGAGTTTTTCACCAATGTGTAACAGGTCGTATCGAGGTGTTCCGATTTGGATGAAACTTTCAGCGTTTGTTTTTCTATACATGAGATGAACTCATGCCAAATATGAGCCCTCTACGACAAAGGGAAAAGGGGTAAAACGGGCTTTGAAGTTTGAGGTCAAAAAAACATAAAAAATCTAAAAATTGCTCGCATTTCCGTAAAACTTCATCAATTCTAACTTTCTTAGATGCATTCGAAAGGTCTTTTGAAGCACTTCAAAATGTGCCATAGACATCCAGGATTGGTTTGAAATTTTCTCTTAGCTTTTACAAATTACTGTCAAAAATAGATTTTTTTTAAACCTTAATATCTTTTTCCAACAGCATCCAACACCCATACTCCCATAGGTTAAAAGATAACTATTCAGATATTTCAAGAACGGGCAAAAAATATTTGACCGAGTTTTAAATTTTCAATTCAGTACTGATGTTTTTTTTTTTTCAAAAAACCGAATTATTGGTCGCAAACATTTTTCTACTTCGTTTTTCGATGAACAATCGAATTTGCAATCAAAAAGTACTTTAGTGAAATTTTGAAAAAGTGCACCGGTTTCAAATTTTAACCATTTTCAGGCAACTTTTTTGAAAATAGTTGAAGTTATTAATTTTTTTAAATAAGTGCCCATGTTTGCCCACCTTTGAAAAAAAAAATTGGAAAAGCTGGGAAAATTCTCTTTATTTAGCTTTTTTGAACTTTGTTGATACGACCCTTAGTTGCTGCGATATTGCCATGCAAAGATTCAAAAACAGGAAAATTGATGTTTTCCAAGTCTCACCCAAACAACCCACCATTTTCTAATGTCGATATCTCAAAACTAATGTTTCGATTTTCAATGTTAAAATATGAAACCTTCGTTGCATTTTTCGATCTTTTCGAAAACAATATTGTAAATATTTTTAAATCAAGAATGAATTGTTAGTCTTGATTTATTATGAAATTATTGTATTAGAAAACATCGGAAAATTTCACGAATGTTTCATATTTTAACATTTGAAATCGGACCATTAGTTGCCGAGATATCGACGTTGGAAAATGGTGGGTTCTTTAGGTGAGACTAAGAAAACATCAAATTTCCTGTTTTTAAACATTTGCATGGCAATATCTCAGCAACTAAAGGTCGTATCAACAAAGGCCAAAAAAGCAAAATATAGAGAATTTACCCAGTTTTTCAAAAAGATTTTTTTTTTTCAATGGTTGCCAAAAATGGGCACTAACTTAAAAAATGAATAACTGTGACTTTTTTTAGAAACTTCAAAACGGTGCACATTATCAAAATTTACTTAACACACAACACAACACAACTTACACTTAAGTACTTTTTGATTGCCAATTCCATTTTACATCGAAAACGTTACTTAATCCATCTTTAGGTGGTTGGTGCCTTCCTCTCATTTATAGAGTGATATGACCACTTCAGACCTTTTCTAAAAATATATAATATGGCAGGATTTCATGCAAAAAATCAACCTTTTTTTGCAAATTGTGAAATTTACATGCAGCAGATTTTTAAGCACAACGATTGTTGTAATTTACTAAAACTTATAAATTTTAATAGGGCCTTATGGGACCCCAAGACGAATCGAATTAGGCCAATACGGTCAAAATCGGCTCAGTCAGTGACGAGATATTCCAGTGACATTAATTCAGTACACATGTCTACATACAGCCAAGCACACAGACATTTGCTCAGCTGGTGATTCTGAGTCGAGATGTATAAATGACGGTTGGTCAAGGAGGTCTAATTAAAAAGTTCATTTTTCAAGTGATTTTATAACTTTTCCTCAGTAAGGTGAGGAAGGCAAAAATGAAGTTAAAAATTTTTTGCGACCTATATTTAATTTTTTTTTTCGAAAAATTCAGTATTGATTCAAAAAATTATAACTCGGTCAAAAATGTTTTGTCCATTCCGGATTTAACATATCAGAAAATAAAAAAAATATATATATTTTTTGCAAATCAAGTTTTAGTCCTTCAATTGCCAAGAAACTTCTTGGCTTAAACCGTAGGGAACTACGAATACTCGCAGGGCTTCTAACAGGACATTGTCCTGCCAGATATCACCTGCACAAAATCGGCATGTGGCCTAACAACCTCTGTCGTTTTTGTTTAACTGAGCTGGAATGCTCGGCACATTTACTCTGCTTCTGCGGAACACTTGTGTCTTGAAGGCTGCGGTTCTTTGGATCGCACCTTCCTACGCCGTACGATGTATGGCATCACACCCATCCCAAGAAGGTCATACAGTTCATCGACTGTATTGCGCCGAATTGGGATAAACCATGTCTGCAAAATAACCCCTCGTCTTCCGATCCAATGGATACGAGTAATTTGCAGTATGGACAGTAACCAGGGTACATCACAAAAGATAGCCTTCTCAGGTGGTCGCAGTGAACTTAACCCAATGCATGCTCATTTGGCAAAAAAAAAGTTTTAGTTACAAAAAGTTGAACAAAAATCACCATTATTTTAACCACATTGTTTTGCAGTGTAGTCCCAGGAATTCAAAAACGTGGGTTTTATAGAAAACCTAGATGTATGGGTATCAAGAGATCGGAAATTTTATGCCCTTTCTGATGCCACATAGGTTGACTTGTGTAATTCCAGGTTGGTACCCAATTCCAACAAAAATCAATGCAAAAAACCCCAAAATGGTGTTATACTCACTCCAAAATGTTTGTTTAGCAATTTTATGGTCATATATTGACATTTAGATAAATTGAAAGTTTGCAAAATTAAGTTTAGATAAGTTTAATATAAAATTTCCAGAGTTATATTAAAAGTTTATATAAAGTATTTAGTAAACTTAATATTCAATCCAAATTATTTTTTTAATCAGTCAAGGATGCTTATTTCAGCAGAAACTTGCAACATAGCCCACTAAAGACCCGGGGGTCGTTAAAGTGGATTGCTTTGCTTTGGATGCGTATTTGGAGTTGGGAAACAAGATTTATGGTGATTTGTCAACAAATAACTTTATTTATAAATAAAGTTATTTGTTGACAAATCATAATAAATCTAGTAACATAAATGTTAATTTTTCGAAAGGTGTACAAACTTTTTTTACACCCTTTTTGATTTATGTAATAGTATTTGTTATATAACTTTTCATAGAAAACATCTTTTCATGAGCTTTTTGTAGCAAAATGATCGGCATGAGTTTCTGAACAAAACGTAGTACTAGGTTTCTGTAAAATTTCAAATTGTTTGGGGGAGAACATCCCAAAGCTGTAAAACTAAAAAGTAATTAGCGATTTCAAAAAGTCATTTTTGTATCAAAAACATTTTTTCACCAACTTCAGGCTCGGGTATCACTGTGTAATCTCAACCAATTTCGCTCAAAATTTGCAAAGATGCTTTAAAAAACCTGACCTCTATCATTCTAGGGGTGAGCACCACAGTTTTGACAGCAAAATCTCCAGGAGGTAGCAAACATAAGAAGGGTTTTGCATGGATGCTTGAGTTGATTCCATAGCATTTCCTCGCCGCACGTGCATTTTGGGCCAAATTGAGTTAAGAACGCCATTTTGTGCAGCCAGCTCACAATGCCTCACCTTTTGACTTTCAGAGATCCCCAAAATTCGATTTCAATTCTGAGATATTCAACGAAATCCGAAAAAAATCAATGCACTTTAGTCACTATACATATGAAAGTAGTTTCAATCTTGTCGTGCTATCTTGTCACTCCCTGAAAATTGATGTAAGTGCGACAACTGACGAAAGAGATTCCAGGTCAGAACGCGTTTGACGCACGTACAAGTTAGACTACCGTAAACATTTGAAATTATAACCCGGAACTTCAGCAACCAACTTCAACCAAACTTCGGGACAATGCACATAATGGTCAGCCAAACAAAACGTGTGTGTTATTGTTTACATTGCGTGTTTTCGTTTTTTGGTAATTCAAGGTCAAACATCAAAACGCGTTTTTCTCGGAACGTGGAAATGGCGGGTGTGGCAAGACAGCACGACGACGTCGGTTTATACCCGAAATTTACAATTTTAGTTTTTCGCTGGAAAATCACAAAATTTAATTTCTATTGATTGGAACGTTTTCAGGAAGCGTTTACTACCCCTGATCGCATAAATGTCCCATATGCATTTTCATCGTTTTTGAGTTATTGATGCAGTTTGGTTCAAAATCGTGTGCTCTTTCAAAAGAGCCTATAACATCCAATACTTTGTTCTAGAAATTAGGAGGAAATCCAGCTTTTTCGCGAAAACTTAACACGTATCCTTATGTGTTGGATCAACTTCAAATGCGTTTTTTTCAGCTTGCTGTTTTTGCATATGGGACATTTATGCGAACATGAGCAGTTCAAAAATACTGAGTTGCACAATCATTAATGAAATATACCATTCACCTACACAATCACTTAAACAAATTTCGTATTAGCTGCTCACTCATGTTGCTTTCTAACTCATCAATAGTTTACCTGTAATGAAAAAAGAAAAGAAATAAGTTAGAGTTTACAAAAAAGCTGTTAGGTTGGACCACGAAATAATGTCTTATTTTTAATGGTTGAAAACATTGACAAAGTCACTTCTGATGCATACATCGATAAAAAAAACATGAAACCCCTTTCCATTACCTCCATTTAACAAGTCAAGCTCAGACAAGAATAGAATTAAGTGCAAAATTAAATTTCAGCCCCATTTAAAGTCAAGTAAAGGGCGGTGGGGGCGGGGTTGCCAAGCGGAGAAAATCCTCTCCTCCCTCATCTTTATTTCATTTGCGCGAAAACAGCTTTTCCCAATGTTGTGTAGTGTGTCGTGCCGTGTCGTTTCGTCGCTACGCGAAAAATATAGTTTTCCTCCGACGCTGACGAGCTGGAAAATGTTGCACAAAAGAAGTTTTTTTTTTATTTTTATGGTAAACCGGTACCTTCAAATCGGGGTGGTTTTGAAACAAGCCAAAATTAAAAATATGTTTGCTCAAAGTCACCCCCTGTAACAACGGTAAGCATGTTAGCGGCGTTGACTGTTCTGGGACAAATGGAATTACACGACAAAAGTTGTGCATAAAAATGATGGAGACGAGACGATGTGACTATCAGCATCAGGACAACTTAAGACGGTGACAAGGACGTCGCGACAAACGGTATTTATGTAATGCACTTAGTACTGTGTGCATCTTGGAACGTTGTATTTTGTTGTCTTTTTTCTTTAATTTAAATTTTTGTATTTTTTAATCCAGCTGAAACTTTTTTGGTGCCTTCGGAATGCCCAAAGAAGCCATTTTGCATCAGTTTTGTCCATATAATTTTCCATACAAATTTGGCAGCTGTCCATACAAAAACTATGCATGAAAATTCAAAAATTTGTATCTTTTGAAGGAATTTTTTGATCGATTTGGTGTCTTCGGGAAAGTTGTACAGTCGACTCTCTGGTTGTCAATATCCAAGGGACCGTCGAGGAAGAGAATCATCAGTTTACAGAACGATGCAAAATGAAGACTCGATTGAAAATATGTTTTTCTTGGAACCCAGCTATGGGAGAGAATCATGGCAACGTCCAGCAAACAAAAACAAACTAATGTCAAACACCCTTCAAAGCTTCGTTTCGCTAAGAAAAATGTCTATGCAAGTCATGAGAAACTGACAATATTGACAACCGGAAGAGATTTTTAAAGTAAACAGAATCCAAGGGACCGTCGAGGAAGAGATCCTTCAAGCAAGAGAAAATATCGAGGAATAAAGCCAATCGAAGTATGCAGTTTGAAGGGACTGTAGAATTCATCGATAGATGGAGCAATATTGATATCGAGAAGATCGACAGCCAGAGAGTCGACTGATATGGATATGGACTACACTGAAAAAAAAATGATGCACGGTAAAAATTTTTTTGGCGATTTTTGATTTCACTTTTTGTCTCAAAATCTTTATTTGCAAAAAAAAAACACAATTTTAATTTTTTTTTTTGTTTTTAAATATGCTTTAGAAGACATCAAATGGCAACTTTCCAGAAATTTCCAGAATGGACAAACAATCTTTGACCGAGTAATGATTTAAAAAAAAAGTGTCCATGTTTATCCACTTTTGAAAAAAATATTTTTGAAAAGCTGAGAAAATTCTCAGTATTTTGCTTTTTTGAACTTTCTTGATACGACCCTTAGTTGCTGAGAGGTTTAAAAACAAGAAATTGATGTTTTCTAAGTCTCGCCAAAACAACCCACCATTTTCTAATGTCGATATCTCAGCAACTAATGCAACTAACTTTTCAAAAGGGCCAAACATTCAATATTACGCCCTTTCAAAATGTCTTGGTTTAAAAATTTTGATTTTTTTTTCGAAATGATCGGACAATTTCACGAATGTTTCATATTTTATCATTGTAAATTGGACCATTAGTTGCTGAGATATCGACATTAGAAAATGGTGGGTTGTTTTGGTGAGACTTAAAAAACATCAATTTTCTCGTTTTTCATTTTTGTATGGCAATATGTATCTCAGCAACTAAGGGTACGACCCTTAAACAAAGTCCAAAAAGCAAAATATAGAGAATTTTTTCAGCTTTTCAAAAATATTTTTTTCAAAAGTGGGCAAACATGGGCACTTTTTTTAATAAATCAATAACTGTGACTATTTTGAAAAAAGTTTCATAAAAATTACTATAACTTGAAAACGGTGCACTTTATCAAAATTTCACTTAAGTACTTTTTGATTGCAAATTCGATTTTACATCGAAAAATAAAGTTGAAAAATCTGTGCGACCAATATTTCGATTTTTTGAAAAAATGCTTACTGATTCAAAAAATCATAACTCGGTCAAAGATTTTTTGCCCATTCTGGAAATTTCTGAAAAGTTGCCATTTGCTGTCCTCTAAAACATATTAAAAATAAAAAAAAATAAAAATAGTTTTTTTTTATGTCCCCTAAAACATATTTAAAAAAAATAAAAATAGTGTTTTTTTGCAAATCAAGTTTTAATGACATAAAAGTAAATTAAAAATCACCAAATTTACCAAAGATAAGATTGTTGAATTTTCACATATCATTTTTTTATGGACAGCTGCCAAATTTGTATGGAAAATTATACGGACAAACTAATGATGCAAAATGGCTTCTTCGGGCATACTGAAGGCACCAAAAAAGTTTCAGTCGGATTAAAAAATCGTAAAAAAAATCGAATGACCGAAATCTCAGAGAATTGCTCCCATACAATTTTTTCAGCTGTCTATACAAAAATGGTTCGCAAATATTCAAACAGCTGTAACTTTTGAGTGAATTTTCTGATCAGTTTGGTGCCTTCGGCAAAGTTGTAGGTATTGCAGGAGCTATTGAGAAAATAATAGGTACACGGAAAAAAAATTGCAGATTTTTTAATCAATTTTTCTCAATTAACTTAACTCAATTTCCCAAAATACGTATTTTTTTTATTTTCGAGATTTTTTGATATGTTTTAGGGGACAAAAACCTGCAACTTTTGAGCCTTAGAGAAACAGGGTCAAAAAATCTGCCGCCGAGTTATGATGTTTTTTAAAAATAGTGATTTTTGGAAAAAATCGCAATTTCATGCAAAAACAAACTTGACTTAGAATTTTATTTGTCATCGAAAAGTACTGTACAGATTTTTTTGATAAAGAGCGCCGTTCCAAGATAAAACCACCGAAAGTTTGATTTTAGCGAAATAATTGCAGTTTTTCGATGTTTAAAAATAGTGACCATGAGTGACCATTTCTAAACATATTTTTTTATACGTTCAGAAAATTGGCTATAATATTGTCTAAGAGACATTGAAGATTGAACCTCTGGTTGCTGAGAAACAGTGGCTTTAAGAAAAAGAAACATGAAAATTGAAGTTTTCTAAGTCTCACCTAAACAACCCACGATTTCCTAATGTCGATAACTCAGCAACTAATAGTCTGATTTTCAATGTTAAAACATGAAACATTTGTGAAATAATATTTTCATTTTTTTAAATCAAGACTAACATTTCAAAAGGAATGTTTGGTCCTTTTGAAGTGTTATTCTCGATTCAAAATTTTTAAAAGTTATTTGAATAGATCAAAAATTTCACGAATGTTTCATGTTTTAACATTGAAGTTCGGATCATTAGTTGCCGAGATATCGACATTAGAAAATGGCGGGTTATACATATTTAACCGCAGAAGCACTGCCAAGACTTCTGCCCGTGCTGCGGAACAAGCAAATGATTTCATTTTTATTGCACCCCTTGCCGTTTCTTGATACATTATTATCCTCCACTCGTTTTTTCCAAGTAGAACCCCTTTAGTGGGTCTCTTTAGGAACCGCCGTCCTCAACCTTCCTCTTTCCCTTAACATGACTGGTTTCCATCCGGTTGGACTCGGATGCGGTTGGCCTGGCGGCCTCTAATTAGAAAAGTTAAAAGTTTGCCCTTGGAAAACTGTATGATTCCGCTGGTTCTACATGAAATAATTCCTTTTGAAAATGGAGTAAAATACGTTGATGTCAGTAAATTCTTCTGTTTCGTCAGGGTATGATAGATAAACCTGCTCTAATCGACAGAATTGAATATAATTTTAGTGAATTCCTTGACCACAGATAAACGAGGGTGCGTTTGGTTGTGTAGGAGGATTCCATACCAAATATGGCCGAAATTTACTATTTTATTTTTTAGCAGAAAGTTCACTAAAATTCAAATCTGTCGATTGGAGCGTTCCCAGGGAGCCAAAATCTATCATACCTTGTTCAAAACCAAAATCTGTAAAAAACGACCTTTATTTTTTTTTGCACTTTTCTAGAGAATCGCCCCTCAGTCTTTCTTCGAAAGTGATCCCCAAGTAGGCGGCCCGTAAGGATTCTTAAGAAAAGAAAAAAAAGTTTTCGTTTTATATTCTTCTCCCTCGGTCATATCGTAAAAACGGTGGTGAAGTACGCTCCATTCGCCCGAGCTCCAGAACATCAGAAGCCCGCCATTGAACAAACGAAACATTCTCTTTCTAATGATAATCAACTTTATGAACGTCATGGAGTCTTAGTCTGGAGGTCCGGGCAGATCCACCAGGGCAGGGGGAGGTCAATCCGAGCCAAAAGTAGATAGGCATCTAATTCATCTGGCCCTCGGTGCCGAGAAGAGAACACAATGCTCCCAACAATACGGTGCTTTCTTCGAGACTTTGGCGCTGTTAAATTCTGCGTTAATTTACGATCGGTACGGTTCGACGAAAGGCCGGCTTCAAAAAAAATACATCAATATCACTTAGATGGCCATAACTCGAGGCAGGATTGCCAGATATTCAATGTTTTAGAATTGTTGGAAAGGTCTTTCGATTACTTATGAAACGATATATAACATGGTGTTAAAAGTAACAAGAGTACTGGAAAGATATAAGTTAATAATACACTTAACTTAAACTTATATAAAACTCATAAGTTGAATAAACAGTTAACTTACATAAACTGATTTGCGCATAGAATTAACGTACCGCCGACTCTCCCTAATCTCTACTGCTACTGAATTGATCTGTACAATGGATCGTTTAAGGATCATTTCTAATTTTACTAACATATTCTTTAAATTTCATGGAGATTAGTTAAGATAGGCAAACATATTTTTTCATACTCAAAACATAAAATCATGATTTTTAATATCTTTTTACCCATTTGTTTTGTTTGATTTTTTTTCAGACATTGATAAATCTTCAACATCCTTCAAAAGACCGAGCCACGTCGCCTAGTGGTAACGCTTCCGCATCGTAAGCGGTAGGTTGGGTTTATCACGACACCTTGAGGAAAGCAACCTATGGAATGTTAACATTCAGTTATGAATTAGCCACTGAATCCGCTTTGTAAATGCGGCCCGATACTTTTCATGGGCCATGGAAAAAAATTAAGTTTCAAAAGATTATCACAAAATCGTTCATAAAAATCATTTAAAAAATGCAATCAACAATAAACTATACAAGAAAAAATTATTCTCACAACAGCATGATTTAAATCATGTATCAGAATGTGTATCAATTGTCTTACAATAAGCGTTCGAATTACATTACAAAAAGTTTATTAATTAATTACAGCAAAAGTGGTTTGTTTTAAGTCCTTAAAATTGTAACGCTTAAAAGAACAGAATCTTTTTAACACTTTAACGGTGAGCAATTCTCTACCAAAACCGGAAATAGATTTTATTTGTATTTTTTGATTTGGCTCAAACTTTGTGGGGGCCAAATCAGCTATTTTGTGTCATTGGTTAACCCATACAAGTCTCCATACAATTTTGACTGCTGTCCATACAAAAATGGTATGTAAATATTCAAACAGCTGTAACTTTTAAGTGAATTTTCTGATCAATTTGATGTCTTCGGCAAAGTTGTAGATATTGTTGAGGACAATTGAGAAAAAAATAGGTACACGGAAATTTTTTTTTGCGGATTTTTTAATCAACTTTTTTTTCACTTAAACTCAATTTCCCAAAATACGTATTTATTAATTTTCGAGATTTTTTGATATGTTTCCGGGGACTAAAATCCCCAACTTTTGAGCCATAGAGAAACATGGTCAAAAAATCTGCCGCCGAGTTATAAATTTTTGAAATAATAGTGATTTTTGGAAAAAATCGTAATTTCATGCAAAAACAAATCTGGAATTATTTTTTTATGCAAAATTGAATTTGTAATCGAAAACTACTTAACAATTTTTTTGATAAGGGGCTCCGTTTTCAAGATATAGTCACCGAAAGTTTGATTTTAGCAAAATATTTGCAGTTTTTCGATTTTTAAAAACAGTGACTATGAGCGACCATTTCTAAAATTTTTTTTTTGAAGGTTTCAGATAATTTGCTATAAAATTGTCTAAGGAAATTGAAGATTGGACCTCGGGTTGCTGAGATATAGCCACTTTAAGAAAAAGAAACACGAAAATTGAAGTTTTCTAAGTCCCACCAAAACAACCCACCATTTTCTAATGTCGATATCTCAGCAACTTATGGTCCGATTTTCAGTGTTAAAACATGAAACATTCGTGAAATTTCCCGATTTTTTCGAAAAAAATATTTTGAAAAAAATTAAATAAAAACTAACATTTTAAATGGGCGTAGTATTCAATGTTTGGCCCTTTTAAAATGTTAGTCTTGATTTAAAAATTTTCAAAATATTTTTTTCGAAAAAATCAGAAAATTTCACGTATGTTTCATGTTTTAACATTGAAAATCGGACCATGAGTTGCTGAGATATCCACGTTAGAAAATGGTGGGTTGTTTTGGTGAGACTTAGAAAACTTCAATTTTCGTGTTTCTTTTTCTTAAAGTGGCTATATCTCAGCAACCCGAGGTCCAATCTTCAATTTCCTTAGACAATTTTATAGCAAATTATCTGAACCTTTCAAAAAAAATATTTTTAGAAATGGTCGCTCATAGTCACTATTTTTAAAAATCGAAAAACTGCAAAGATTTGTTTTTGCATGAAATTTCAATTTTTTCCAATAATCACTATTATTTCAAAAATTTATAACTCGGCGGCAGACTTTTTGACCATGTTTCTCTATGGCTCAAAAGTTGCGGATTTTAGTCTCCTGAAACATATCAAAAAATCTCGAAAATCAATAAATACGTATACTAGGAAATTGAGTTTTAGTGAAAAAAAGTTGATAAAAAAATCTGCAAAAAAAAATTATGGTTCCTATTTTTTTCTCAATTTTCCTCAACAATACCTACAACTTTGCCGAAGACATCAAATTGATCAGAAAATTCACTCAAAAGTTACAGCTGTTTGAATATTTATATACCATTTTTGTATGGACAGCAGCCAAAATTGTATGGAGACTTGTATGGATGAACCAATCACACAAAATAGCTTATTTGGTCATAGGGCAGGCCCCCACAAAGTTTGAGCCAAATCAAAAATACAAATGAAATCCATTTCCGGTTTTGGTAGAGAATTGCTTATTTTTGTGATAATAGCCTAAGATGTTACAAAAAGTCTCACGTTAAATGCAGGATGGAGCAACTCACCCAACAAAATACAAAAATCATTTACTGAAACTGTTTTTTTTAAAGTGCTCTAAACTTCAAAATTTTGAAAACCAGAATACGGGAATCGATTTTTCAGACAATTTTACCTAAGATTTATATATTGACCACTGTCCTAAGTCCAATCCTTCTGAAGTTACAGCGGCTTGAAAAATAAACATGTTGAAAATAACTTTTTTATGATTCAAGCTAATTAACTATCCAGGTTACTACCATCCACTGAACTACACTGAAAAAAATATACTTCCAATTTAAATGTGGTCAAAGACAACTTTTCAAAAAAAAAAACAGTTTCGGTAAATGATTTTTGTATTTTGTTAGGTGAGTTGCTTCATCCTGAATTCTGGGCTCACCTTCAAATATTTAAATTTAAAAATCTAAAAATCTATTAAAGGTCTGGTGTTTTTTTCTTTCAGTGTATTTTTTTCGGAAAGCTCGTCAAATTTCCTACATGTTTGTCTTTGACAACTTTTGGATACGAAGAAACGGCTTCGAGATACAACTATATTTAAATTACGAAGCATAAAAATATTTAGATCATTTAGACCCTTCTCAAATGTCATTATCGAGTGAAACTGGCTTCATATACACAAAAATGGCTTACATAAGTGTAGCATAACATGCCTGAAAAGTTTCATTGTAATCGGAGAGGGTCGAGAAAAAAGTACCTAAAACATTCCTGGATGGAATTGCTCTAAAGAATAATCAAAATTAATCAACTATTTGGAAAAAAAATCCTTTTTGCCCACCTCTACTTTACAATAGTTTAGAGGTGAGCAAAAAAAGAGCGAGCCGCTCAAAGAGCCAATTCACTGAAAAGAGCGAAAAAACCGTGGCTCATAAAAACAGAATAGCGGTTCTTTTTCAAACTTCGGTCTTTTGAAAGAACCGGCCCAAGATGGCATAATTTTAGTTATAAATATAATTTATTGAATTTCCAAAAAAAATAGTATAACATTTGTTTTTGAGAATTGAAACTGCAATTTCAAACATTCCAATACCTATAATAACCCAAAAAAAAAAAGATTTTTTTAAACAACATAAAAATAATTTTCACTTGAAAACTGATTATAAATTAAAATATTACCGGGAAACAAATTTGAGCATTTCAAATTGCATAATATTATCAAAAATCTTCTGAATAGTTTAGAGATTTTGGAAAAAAAATCGTTATGTCCAAATCAACTTAAGCGTTTATAGACTTTATCGATTAAATCAGAATGTAGAAAAGAGTTCACAGAATGTTTTCTCCAAATAAAATATCAGCATTAGTACAATTCTTGCAGAAATAGGCGCAATTTTAAAATTAATAGCCATTTTTCCAACATCTTAATTTTAAGTTTGGATGCCATTCAAATGCTCGAATGTCGATGTTGAGTAGAAATCTTGACATAGAGACCGCCAAGACCTATGGTTTTCAAGGACATCTTTTCGTTTTCAGTTTAAATTTTTTTTTATCAAATAATTTGTAAAAGTCCAGTGTGAAATAACTTTTAAAATCACAAGATTCTTTAAAAAACATTTTCATCAACATTTTGCAAAGGGCGAAAGAGCCGTTCAAAAGAGCGGCTCTTTTAATGAGCGAACGAAAATGAGCGGCTCTTAAAAAGAGCGGTTTTGCCCACCTCTATTGTACAGTGAAATTTGTGTTTTTGAGAGACAGTCAAATAAAGAAATAGAAACTGAAAAATTTTGCTCAACTTCAAAGAGACGATCAGGTTTACAATTTAAAAAGTAACGTCATCAAGAATGACATCGGGTCTGGGAGGTGAGATTTAGTCATACAAAAAGCTAAAATTTGTAAGGCCCAATGGCACCCATAATAAAAAAAATATTTGAAAATTTCAAATTAATTAAAAAACTTAAGCTAAACAATTAACCTTCGCCTTGAAGATTTAGGAAAAAAAAACTCAAACATGATTTTTTCTCAATTTTTATGTAGAAATAACAAATAATTTTCATTACAATCGAACAGCAAAATTTAAATTTCAATAAAAAACTCTTTTTTCAATTTTCATTCCTTCTGTTATTTCCTGGAAAATTAATCAAATCCGACAAAATCAAATTCCTTTTATCATAACAAGCTGTAACGTCTACCCGACAAAAGTAATAGACAGGAAAAAATGTTTTATTTCGCTCGGTTGCAAGTCTTTTCCAGCCGAACCATCTCACAGTGGAAAATCACCTTAATCGACAGGCACAACAAAGCTATGACGCGTTTTCCTCCCCGTGCAAATGACAGCGAGCTGCCTTATTTATACCATTTGTTGCGCGCCGGAGCGACACTCCTTATCAAATTTCGAAACCCGTCAATAAAATCGAATTCGAATGAAAAAAAGGATGAAGCGAAAAAGTTACACTGGCTGGAGCCAATTTTCTCCCGCCTACCAGAATCGGTGCCACGTGGAAATGGCATTTCCCGGTGGAAATTGTCTCCGACGTCCTGGCTGTCAGTTTTGGCAGCAGGAAAAATGGAAAACGATTTTCCCTTCTTTTTCGTTGTTGCTCTTTTTTCTTTGTGCAAATGGGTTTTCGAGGGAGAAAAAACTGCACAGCAACGAAATAATGCAGTGAATTTGCATTCCGATAAACACTCCGGGGACTAATGAGAAATGAAATATTGCCAACGTTTGCCGGTTCTGCTGCTCTTTCTGGGAAAAACGGTGATGGGAATTGGTCAACCGTTTCGGGAGGTTGTGTTCTGTTCGTTTACAATTTCTGTCAAGATAAGAAAATTGTTCGTTTTCTTGTGATTCTTGACAAAATTGCGTTGCTATTTTTATAGGGTGATTATTTTTTGAAAAATATGATTTATGAAAAGATTAAAATAGCACTCAAGTACTCTTAACAATGGTCATCAAGCAAAAACCACCAAAATCTAACCACCATTAAGGGGGCATCCTTCCGGGAAAAATTTCAACACCCCACAATCCGAATCATAAACAGCCATCCAGTTAGGGCAATTCCTTCCAGCTGTGCCGCCACCAACGAACCAAACCAGTAGGAGAGTTCAAAGCTCAAGATCATTATTTGCAGAACTCGCCTCCCCCCAGCAGCTTCACCGAACTCCGTTTTTCGTGTCGTAATTCACGGTCAAACAAAGAGTTGAAAGAAGCGAAAGATTTATCGTTTCCTCCCGAGTTTTGCTCATGAGTTCTTTTTTTGGTTGGTTGCTGGCTCCAGAACGTTCGTTCTTCTCAAGCTGAGCTGGATTTTGAGGGCACTTCCTTCTCTGACGCTGATGCTGGCTCAACAGGAAGAAAGATGAATGAAATCACGCCGCAGGGGCTCGGTGCTACTGGGTTGGACGAACCGCTGGTACCGTTTGGATTGGCGATCCCGAGGAGAAGGAGATGTCGAAATGTGATTGAAAAACTGAAAATTTAAAGCTGAACTGTAACCGTCTTTACTCTTTACTCTTTACTCTTTAATCTTTACTCTTTACTCTTTACTCTTTACTCTTTACTCTTTACTCTTTACTCTTTACTCTTTACTCTTTACTCTTTACTCTTTACTCTTTACTCTTTACTCTTTACTCTTTACTCTTTACTCTTTACTCTTTACTCTTTACTCTTTACTCTTTACTCTTTACTCTTTACTCTTTACTCTTTACTCTTTACTCTTTACTCTTTACTCTTTACTCTTTACTCTTTACTCTTTACTCTTTACTCTTTACTCTTTACTCTTTACTCTTTACTATTTACTCTTTACTCTTTACTCTTTATTCTTTACTCTTTACTCTTTACTCTTTACTCTTTACTCTTTACTCTTTACTCTTTACTCTTTACTCTTTACTCTTTACTCTTTATTCTTTACTCTTTACTCTTTACTCTTTACTCTTTACTCTTTACTCTTTACTCTTTACTCTTTACTCTTTACTCTTTACTCTTTACTTTACTCTTTACTCTTTACTCTTTACTCTTTACTCTTTACTCTTTACTCTTTACTCTTTACTCTTTACTCTTTACTCTTTACTCTTTACTCTTTACTCTTTACTCTTTACTCTTTACTCTTTACTCTTTACTCTTTACTCTTTACTCTTTACTCTTTACTCTTTACTCTTTACTCTTTACTCTTTACTCTTTACTCTTTACTCTTTACTCTTTACTCTTTACTCTTTACTCTTTACTCTTTACTCTTTACTCTTTACTCTTTACTCTTTACTCTTTACTCTTTACTCTTTACTCTTTACTCTTTACTCTTTACTCTTTACTCTTTACTCTTTACTCTTTACTCTTTACTCTTTACTCTTTACTCTTTACTCTTTACTCTTTACTCTTTACTCTTTACTCTTTACTCTTTACTCTTTACTCTTTACTCTTTACTCTTTACTCTTTACTCTTTACTCTTTACTCTTTACTCTTTACTCTTTACTCTTTACTCTTTACTCTTTACTCTTTACTCTTTACTCTTTACTCTTTACTCTTTACTCTTTACTCTTTACTCTTTACTCTTTACTCTTTACTCTTTACTCTTTACTCTTTACTCTTTACTCTTTACTCTTTACTCTTTACTCTTTACTCTTTACTCTTTACTCTTTACTCTTTACTCTTTACTCTTTACTCTTTACTCTTTACTCTTTACTCTTTACTCTTTACTCTTTACTCTTTACTCTTTACTCTTTACTCTTTACTCTTTACTCTTTACTCTTTACTCTTTACTCTTTACTCTTTACTCTTTACTCTTTACTCTTACTCTTTACTCTTTACTCTTTACTCTTTACTCTTTACTCTTTACTCTTTACTCTTTACTCTTTACTCTTTACTCTTTACTCTTTACTCTTTACTCTTTACTCTTTACTCTTTACTCTTTACTCTTTACTCTTTACTCTTTACTCTTTACTCTTTACTCTTTACTCTTTACTCTTTACTCTTTACTCTTTACTTTTACTCTTTACTCTTTACTCTTTACTCTTTACTCTTTACTCTTTACTCTTTACTCTTTACTCTTTACTCTTTACTCTTTACCTCGGTTTTTCATTTCCGTATTATATCAAAAGCCATAATTACAGTTTATTTCTTTATATCTTCAGAAGAAATTTTCAAGTATTAAGCTTTTATTTTGCTTCTGAAACCTAAATTTTTCATGATGATTTCATTTTATGTCAGTTTTCAAAGCTACGATTTTGGAAAGTTATATTCAGCACTTGATTTGAAAAGTAATACTTTTTCTTTAATTTTAATTTTTGTAATTTTTAATCCGGCTGAAACCTTCATAGTGCTTTCGGTATGCCCTAAGAGGCCATTTTGCATCATTAGTTTGTCCATATAATTTTCCATATAAATTTGGCAGCTGTCCATACAAAAATGATAAATGAAAATTCAAAAATCTGTATCTTTTGAAGGCACTTTTTGATCAATTTAGTGTCTTCGGCAAAGTTGTAGGTATGGATAAGGTCTACACTGAACAAAAATGATACAAAGTAAATTTTTTTTTAGATTTTTAGATTTTTAGAATTTTAAATTTTTAAGATTTTTAGATTTTTAAATGTTTACATTTTTAAATTTTTAGATTTTTAGATTTTTAGATTTTTAGATTTTTAGATTTTTAGATTTTTAGATTTTTAGATTTTAAGATTTTAAGATTTTTAGATTTTTAGATTTTTAGATTTTTAGATTTTTAGATTTTTAGATTTTTAGATTTTTAGATTTTTAGATTTTTAGATTTTTAGATTTTTAGATTTTTAGATTTTTAGATTTTTAGATTTTTAGATTTTGAGATTTTGAGATTTTGAGATTTTGAGATTTTAAGATTTTTAGATTTTTAGATTTTTAGATTTTTAGATTTTTAGATTTTTAGATTTTTAGATTTTTAGATTTTTAGATTTTTAGATTTTTAGATTTTTAGATTTTTAGATTTTTAGATTTTTAGATTTTTAGATTTTTAGACATTTAATTGTCATTTCTACCTTTTCGGACCACCAGCAGCTCGTCCTACCGAGAGTTTGTCAACGACGATTTCGCTGCTCCTCCAGATTCTGCCATATGTGCCGTGGCGGCTGAACGGGGGATCTCCAAAACATGGCAATGATTTAAGAAGCGTTCCTTCGTACTCTTACTAATCGTGGCTGTGGCCGTGTGCTGAACAAGGTGGAAATTTGTTGGACCTAAATTATGATACATCGACGATGTCACCGTCTATGCTCGGTCCGTTTTCCCGACTGTTTTAGTGTTGAAGGGGGGAAAAACGCAAAAAGTCAAACAACATTGACTACAACAGCGATGAGGAATGAGAAGAAAGGGAATAAAAAGCACCTAGAAGAAGGGTTATTTATGTGATTTTGATCTCTGTGACTTGGCAAGTGGATGGCGCTGAATGCGCGTTTTGCCTTAGTCTCGATTTGGTCGATCGCCACTTCAAGTGGGTGAGGAATGAAGCCAGGCAGTGTCAGGGCCCAGTGAGTGATGAATTTGTTTGCCGTTAATCGACGTTGCAGTTATGTGCTACTCTGCATTCTCCGGGGTTAGAGCCGGGGCCGTGTGCGATAAATCAAATGCAAATGAGATGTGCCAATTTGATGGAAAACTTGGTGATTAAAGAGCTGAAGCGTATTCATTTGAGCTATCGTTGAAACATTTTAGTTTGAATCTGAGAGCATCCTTGAAATCGAGTATTTAGCTAAATAAATAAATAAAATGCAAGCTTATTGTGTTCTCCGTTTTCAAATTTTCAAACTTAAAAAATAACCATTTATGCTAGAAAGGCAATTAATACCACGATCCTTAATTACAATGTTGCTCTAATTTGATTACATTTTAATAACCTAACGCATCATTTGCAGTTCGAACAAACAAACATGACACTAATGTAATCACTGCTCAGACAAAGTTGCCACAATATCACGCAACCCGGAACAAGCTTATTAGCAATTAATTGAAATTTTATACTCAGTCCACGGCGGTGGTGCCCATAACGTGCTTGTAAACATACCAATAAAAAAAGTGGTTGGTGAAACAGCATAAACAGGCCACTCCCGATTCGACTAACCATAATATGAAACATTAATTTCACAGCCCATTGAGCCCTCGTTCATCATAATTGAATTAATTACAATAGTAACTCACCCCCACTTGAAACATTTTCATGACAAAAAAAAGATTCCGGTTAACCTCAGCAATGGTAAACGCCCATTACACAGTCCGACAAAAAATATTACAATAACTTTGAAAGATTTAAAAAACAATTATTTTTGGGCTTCAAACAGCAAAACTTCATTTAATAATAAATAATTGATTGGGATTTATTAATCTTAAAAAAATGTTGAAAATATAAAAATTGTCTACATTTTGTCGTACTATATTGTGGGGAGGCACTTTGATATTTGCAATTGTTTTGTTTGGTTTTAATTTGTTTTATTGAACTCACCACAAAATTAATGTTTAAATGAAAGCATGCCGACTTTATTTTAGTAAAATACAACTAATTTTGAGTGCTGATCAATTTTCCCTGACTATGATGGGCAGTTTCACCTTAAAGTGGATCAAAACAAAAAATAATAACATTTTTTTTATCTCAGCAGCCATCTAGTCACGAATCACCGCCCCTTTTGAAAGTCAATCCGGCGATGCTCAAATCTGCCCCAAACAAACCCGGTTAACCTTTTCCGGGAAGGTGCTTCCAAGAACCAAGCTCTACACACCACACCGGGGTAGTTTCCCGAATCACCGTCGGAAAAGTCTATGAGCTGGAAGTGTGTTCACAATTTTCCCTGGCCAAGTGAGGGAGTGTCGATTTCTCCACCCTGTGCCACCTTCCGGGGATTTGGGGAAGCAATTCCGAGGAATTCAGCCGTTAGTTGGGGATTATTTGGGCCGACTGTGACGGGGTTTCCTCCTGGAGTCCCAAACGTATCTTTTGGACGCTTTCCCAGGAAAAGATGGGGCTAATTTGGATTACAACAACGGAAAATGAAGCGAATTAAATTGCTGGAAGTGGAGCGAGAACACGGAAGTGTCAGTTTTAGAATCAAAAGTTGTGCCTAATTTGATGAGCTGTTGCATTTGGCAATTTGAGCCCAACTGATATTTTTTAACTCTGGCAAAGTTTTTGAAGATGCGATTTTTGAAATGGGTAAATTTCCGCCAGCTCACACAGCAGTTGCCCCGACCAGGGGGCTTCTACGAACTGTCAAACCCATACAAACGTAGCGTTATTGTTATGGTACCCTCTTTTTGGATCGTTTAACCCAAAATTGTTTGAAACAGGGCAAATGTTACACGTTTTGTCACGCTCTATTGTTGGAAAATCGATTTATAAATAATTTGAGTTTGTTTGTTTTTCGAAGAATTTGAGTTCTTGAATAACGTGTTAAAGTGTTTTAATGATTTTATTGGCGATTCGAAGGAAATATTAGGTTTATAACATAATTTTCGGCATTTTTATTTTTTGTTGCTTCAGGTGGTTTTAATACTGAATTGAACAATAAATTATATAAAATAAAAATAAAGTTTTTAGTTTTACTGCATTGAAGAAGAAAGCCAGAAGAGGTTCCTTTCTTTGTCAATGAAAATTTTGGTTTACGTCCATATAACTTTCCATACAAATTTGGCAGCTGTCCATACAAAAATGATGTAGAAAATTCACCAACAAACTAGCTCATGTTTCTCGGCACTGGCTGAACCGATTTGACCCGAACCTGTTGCATTCGACTTGGTTTAGGGTCCCATAGATAGAGTTTTATACAGATTGAAGTTTCGATAAGTAGTTCAAAAGTTATGTATAAAAATGTGTTTTCACATATATCCGGATCTCACTTAAATTTATGTAACCTTGTCTGGGTCCATCATCCCACCCATCGTTGGTTAGGTTTTCAAAAGACCTTTTCAACGAGTCCAAAAAATTGATGATCTGGCAACCCTGTCTCGAGATATGGCCACTTAAGTGATTTTAATGTACTTTTTTATTGCGGATCTAAAAAATCGATGAATTTTTTGTACAATTCCATCATATCAGCCATTGTTATATATCAGTGAGGAAGGCTCCAACGCAAAAAAATTTCAACTTCATTTTCGATGTAAAATCTTATTTGCAATCAAAAATACTTTAGTGAAATTTTGATAAAGTGCACCGTTTTCAAGTTAAATCCATTTTTAAGGTGACTTTTTTAAAAAAAAGTCCAAGTTGCACATGTTTGCCTACTTTTGAACATTTTTTTTTAAAGCTGGAAAATTCTCTAAATTTTGCTTTTTTGAACTTTCTTGATACGACCCTTAGTTGCTGAGATCAAATATAAAACATTCGTTAAATTTTCCGATCTTTTCGAAAACAATATTTTCAAAATTTTCAAATCAAGGCTAATATTTCAAAAGGCCCAAATATTCAATATTATGCTCTTTTAAAACGTTAGTCTTGGTTTAAAAAATTTAATTATTTTTTTTTCAGAAAGATCTGAAAATTCCACGAATGTTTCAATTTTGGCATTGTAAATTGGACTATTAGTTGCTGAGATATCGACATCAGAAAATTGTGGGTTGTTTGGGTGAGACTGAGAAAACATCAATTTTCCTGTTTTTTAACCTTTGCATGGCAATATCTCAGCAACTAAGGGTCGTATTAAGAAAGTTCAAAAAAGCAAAATATAAAGAATTAAATCAGCTTTTCAAAAATATTTTTTTTTTTCAAAAGTGGGCAAAAATGTGCACTAATTTAAAAAATGGAAAACTTAGCCTTTTTTCAAAATAGTCACCATAAAATTGGTTTTAACTTGAAAATGATGCACTTCAACAAAATTTAACTAGAGTACTTTTTGATTGCAAATATGATTTTACATCGAAAATGAAGTTGAAAAATTTTTGCGATCAATATTTCGATATTTTGAAAAAAAATGATTCAAAAACTCATACTCGGTCAACGATTTTTTGCCCATTCTGCAAATTTCTGAATAGTTGACATTTGATGTCCTCTAAAACATATCAAAAAATGAAAAAAAGTGTTTTTTGCAAATTAAGTTTTAGTGACAAAAAGTTAAATAAAAAATCACCAATTTTTTTACTGGTTATCATTTTTTTTTTCAGTGTGGTCCAAACCATAACTACAACTACAACCGAAGACACCAAATCGATCAGAAATTCCTTCAAAAGATACAGAATTTTGAATTTTCATACATCGTTTTTGTATGGACAGCTGCCAAATTTGTAAGGAAAATTATATGGACAATAGAGTGTAACAAAAATGACTTTTTGGCGGGCATTCAGGGGTTTGTTCCGGTGGGCATACTGAGCCTAAATCCCAAATATGAGCTTGATTGGACGTAACAGGAGCTGGCGCTCCGCCCTTCAATTTTAAATGGGATTTAACCCATAAAAAAAGATTTTTTCAAAAATGTCACTTTTTGAGGCATTTTGGCCACCAATGCGTTTAACAAAAACATCACTGGCGTGTAGGCCAGATCCTTGCGCATCTTTTGGTATATATAACATCCTAGAGCTCGGTACAGACCTTCAAAGTTTGGCATTTTTTCGAAAAATCGGCCCCGGCAAAAAAGATATGCGTCGCACCTCGCGACGCCCGAGACGCCATTTGATTTTGCTGGGACCGATTTTTCGAAAATATGCCAAACTTTGAAGGTCTGTACCGAGCTCCAGGATGCTCCAAACTTCAATGTTATATATACCAAAAGATGCGCAAGGATCTGGCCTACACGCCAGTGATGTTTTTGGTAAACGCATTGGTGGCCAAAATGCCTCAAAAAGTGACATTTTTGAAAAAATCTTTTTTTACGGGTTAAATCCCATTTAAAATTGAAGGGCGGAGCGCCAGCTCCTGTTACGTCCAATCAAGCTCATATTTGGGATTTAGGCTCAGTATGCCCACCAGAACAAACCCCTGAATGCCCGTCAAAAAGTCATTTTTGTTACATCCTAATGGACAAACTAATGATGCAAAATGGCTTCTTTGAGCATACCGAAAGCACCAAAAAAGTTACAGTCGGATTAAAAAATACAAATATTCAAACTCTTAAAAAAAGACCTATTTCTTTAAGAATTTCTCAGTATTTAAATTCAGTTGTGACCAATTCCTTATATTTTTTTATTTTATCACCATCGTGTTCCCCGGACAATTTTACATAATTATCAATGTAGACCTTACACTTAAATAAACTATTGGCAAGATACAGCGATTTTACTGGAAAAAGTTTGATTTAACGCAGCACTCGGAAGTACACGGTGTACTTTTCAACAAAAAGGGACGATTATTTGAGATTTGGGCTCAGTACGCCCACCGGAACCAGCCCCTGAATGCCCGCCAAAAAATCATTTTTGTTACACTCTAATGGACATGTTTGAGATTACCAAAGATGCCATCATTTTACTATGAAAAAATACCATTTAAAAACAGACTTTAGTTTAAACCGTATGGATTTATGTCAACATATCGTAGATGTCGTGCTATTTTGACGCACGTGCGTGTTGGGTCCAATTGAGTTAAGAACGTTATTTTGTGCAGCTCACAATGCATCACTTTTTGACCTACACAAATCCTAGATTCATTCAATTTCAAACCTCTCAGGTCAGGCCTCTTAAATAAAAACAAAAATGAAACTTCGTGGATTGTTGTCGCTTTTCATATGAAAGAAGTTTCAATCTTGCTGTGCTACCTTGACACACCTTGAAAATTGATGTAAGTGCGTCAACGAGCTAAAGGGTTTTCAGGTCAGAACGTGTTTGACACACGTACATGCCCGACTACGGTAAACTATTGTTCAACCAAACATCTGGACAATACACATAATACACAAAACGTGTTTGTTATTGTTTTCATAGCATGCACTATTTTTTTTTTTTTTTTTAATTTATATTTATTCAAATTTCTTTTCCATGTACATTCATTCAGTTAAAATATTATTGAGTGTCCAATCACAAACGATGACTTTTCACCTCAATTTTAAATACTAGCAACTTTCATTTATTCATGAAATATTGTAGCTTTCGCTATTCAGTGATTTCAAATGTAGGAGGTCCTACATGTACAAAAGGGAAAAGGGATACCTTAAAACTAACTTATAAACTATATAAAGAGCGGATCAATGCAGCTGAAGACTGCAATGATTTTTGTCGAAATGCATCAATTATCTTATTGGACATAACATCCAAAGTGTCAACTTCGGCTAATTGATGAAGTTCACTGGTGCTGAACCAGGGAGGAAGTTTCAGAATCATTTTCAGAATTTTGTTCTGAATCCTCTGAAGTTTTTTCTTCCTGGTTAAGCAACAGCTTGTCCAGATCGGCACAGCATAAAGCATGGCAGGTCTGAAAATTTGTTTATAAATTAACAGTTTATTCTTGAGACAAAGTCTAGAATTCCTGTTTATAAGTGGATACAAACATTTAATATATTTGTTACATTTAACCTGGATACTTTCAATGTGATCTTTGTAAGTAAGGTTTTGTCAAAACCAAGTCCAAGATATTTCACTTGATCCTCCCACTTTAAATTTACCTCATTCATCTTTATAATGTGATGACTTTTTGGTTTAAGAAAATCAGCCCTTGGTTTGTGAGGGAAAATAATAAGTTGAGTTTTGCAGCATTTGGAGTAATTTTCCATTCTTTCAAATAAGAATTGAAAATATCCAAGCTTTTTTGTAATCTTCTTGTGATGACACGAAGGCTTCTGCCTTTGGCGGAGATGCTTGTGTCATCAGCAAAAAGTGATTTCTGACATCCTGGGGGCAAATCAGGCAAGTCAGAAGTAAAAATATTGTATAAAATTGGACCCAAAATGCTTCCTTGAGGGACGCCAGCACGTACAGGTAGTTGATCAGATTTGCTATTCTGATAACATACCTGCAGAGTACGATCCGTCAAATAATTTTGAATAATTTTCACGATATAAATCGGAAAATTAAACCTTTTCAATTTCGCAATCAATCCTTTATGCCAAACACTGTCAAATGCTTTTTCTATGTCTAGAAGAGCAGCGCCAGTAGAATAGCCCTCAGATTTGTTGCTTCGAATTAAATTTGAAACTCTCAACAACTGATGAGTAGTTGAATGCCCAAGGCGAAATCCAAACTGCTCATCAGCGAAAATTGAATTTTCATTAATGTGCGTCATCATTCTATTAAGAATTATTCTTTCGAATAATTTACTAATAGATGAAAGCAAACTAATGGGCCGATAGCTTGAGGCTTCAGCAGGATTTTTATCCGGTTTCAAAATCGGAATTACTTTGGCATTTTTCCAACTACTGGGAAAATATGCCAAATCAAAACATTTGTTGAAAATTTTGACCAAGCAACTTAAAGTTGCTTCTGGTAATTTTTTAATTAAAATGTAAAAAATGCCATCCTCACCAGGGGCTTTCATATTTTTAAATTTTTTGATAATAGATTTTATTTCATTCAGATCCGTATTAAAAACTTCATCTGATGAAAATTCTTGTTCAACAATATTCTGAAATTCTATTGAAATTTGATTTTCAATAGGACTCAAAACATTCAAGTTGAAATTATGAGCACTCTCAAACTGCTGAGCAAGTTTTTGAGCTTTTTCCCCATTAGTTAATAGAATATTATCACCATCTTTTAAAGAAGGGATGGGTTTTGAGGTTTCTTAAGAACCTTTGAAAGTTTCCAAAAAGGTTTGGAATAAGGTTTAATTTGTTCGACATCTCTTGCGAACTTTTCATTTCGCAGGAGAGTGAATCTGTGGTCAATAACCTTTTGCAAATCTTTTGAATTCGCTTCAGTGCAGGATCACGAGAACGTTGATACTGTCTTCGGCGAACATTTTTCAGACGAATCAGAAGCTGAAGATCGTCATCAATAATGGGAGAATCAAATTTGACTTGGACTTTAGGAATAGCAATATTCCTAGCATTCAAAATTGCATTAGTTAAAGATTCCAAGGCTGAATCAATATCAGCTTTGGTTTCTAAAACAAAATCATGATTTAAATTATTCTCAATATGATGCTGATACCTGTCCCAATTAGCTTTGTGGTAATTAAACACAGAACTATTGGGTCTGGTAACTGCTTCATGAGAAAGTGAAAAAGTTACTGGAAGATGATCAGAATCAAAATCAGCATGAGTCACTAAAGGACCACAATACTGACTTTGATTTGTCAAAACCAAATCAATTGTTGATGGATTTCTAACAGAAGAGAAGCAAGTTGGCCCATTCGGGTATAAAACCGAATAAAGACCAGAAGTGCAATCTCTGAACAGAATTTTACCATTGGAATTTACTTTAGAATTATTCCAAGATTGGTGTTTGGCATTAAAATCACCGATGATCAAAAATCGAGATCTATGCCGAGTAAGTTTATTCAAATCCCTTTGAAATAATTTTTATTTTCCCCAGTGCATTGGAATGGCAAATATGCAGCTGCAATCATAATTTTCCCAAAAGAAGTTTCAAGTTCAATGCCCAAACTTTCAATAACTTTTAACTTAAAGTCACGTAACGTGCTATAAGTCATACTACGGTGGATAACTATTGCAACTCCACCGCCATTTCGATTCATTCGGTTATTAGTTATAACTTTATAATCTGGATCACTTTTCAAATAAGTGCCAGTTTTTAAAAATGTTTCGGTTATAACAGCAACATGCACGTTATGAACTCGTAAAAGTTGAAAAATTCATTTTCTTTCGCTTTTAAAGAGCGAGCATTAAAATTCATAATATTGATGGAATTACTTAGATCCATGATTAAACTTCAGGGTAAGAACAACATCATTCGCAAATTTTAATCCAATCTGGATAGCTTCCATCATGGATGTAGCATTACTCATTGTTTGAATCAAACCAAACAGTGAGTTTTGCAAAAAGTCATTTTTCAAACGTAACATCGCCGAGATCAGAAGATCCCAAAGCGTTGCCAGCAGAAAAATTTTCAAATGAGATTTGAGGTACCTGCCCAATTTCAGAAAGATTGGTAGAGGATTTAAAATTCGTGGATGAACCCGAAACGACGTTAGCATAAGAAATGCCATTGTTGTTACCTAACTTTTCCACGGTAGGGGTATTTCTAGAATTGTTCGAGTGAGACAGCACGAACGTTTGATTTAAAGATGCAGGTACAACCTGACTTTGAGAAAATTTCGGTTTGGATTTCGGCTGATGCTTAGCACGAGAATCCAAAACCTTTTTCTGATGGGGCAATCCCAGAAATTTGATTTGTGATTTCCACCACAATTTGCACATTTAAATTGGGTGACTTCTTTCACGGGACAATTGTCCTTGTCGTGAGAAGAATCCCCGCAAACCATGCATTTTGGAACCATGGCGCAATGATCAGTACCGTGACCGAATGCCTGGCAACGCCGGCACTGGGTCAGATTCTGGCCATTACCGCCATGTTTCTTAAAATGCTCCCACTTTACCCGTACATGGAACAAAAACTGTACTTTGTCCAAAAGTTTCAAATTGTTGATTTCATTTCTGTTGAAATGAATCAGATAAAATTGTGAAGTCAAACCAAAGCGAGAAATATTCTTGTTTGATTTTTTCTTCATTGGTATTACTTGGGATGGGGCAAAGCCAAGCAACACCTTAAGTTCGTTTTTGATCTCATCCACCGACAAGTCGTTGGAGAGACCTTTCAAGACCGCCTTGAATGGCCGAGCGTTCTTGGTCTCATACGTGTAGAAATTGTGTTTGTGGTTTTTCAAATAACCAACAAATGTTTGGTGATCTTGTAAAGATTCCGTCAACAAGCGACATTCTCCTCTTCGACCAAGCTGGAACGAAACCTTCAAATTGCAAGTTTCCTTGCAATTCTTCAGTTGCGTTCGAAAGCTGGCCAAATCGGAGACGGAAGTCACAACAATTGGCGGAGCCTTTACTCGTTTCTCGACGGCAGAAGGCTCAGTACGAGAAGAAGGTTCTTGTCATCAGTTTCGGATAAAACACCGAAACTGTTTGTCAATGGAATTGGAGGATTGACCTCACATTCAGAATCAGAATCAGACCTCAGAAGAGGCTGTTTTCTTTTTCTGTTTCCGTTAGCCGGTTTAGCGTTCAAACGCTTCACCGACGTAACGACCAAATCTTCAGAAGATTTGCGTTTACCTTTGTTTTGACGCATTTTGCAAGCAAAGTTCTCTTAAAAAGATGGCTTCGTTTGTAAAATACAACAAAATTTCAGGCGGGGTTAGTCTTGAAAAGACTGTTTAGAATTTTGGAAAATAACTCAGGTAGTCTTTAAAAAGACTGTGAATTTTGTTTTGAAATAACTCTGAGCTTAGGTAGTGATAGCATGCACTAGTTTTTGTTCAGCAAAGGCCGTACATAAAAAACGCGATTTTCTCGGAACGTCATAAAGCGACGTGCGACAAGCGAGCACGGCAGCGTCAATTTGGGGAAAGTGTTACTCAGTTTCGAATAAAATTTTAAAAATAAGCCGCCCCCATTTCTGGCCATAATTCATCGCCATCAGTCGTAATCGATTCCGGCTCTCAATTCGAATCCAATTTCCCGTACTTGTCACGAAATGGCATTTACCAAAAGCCGCCTTTTACCCCACTCGCATCCCAAGCTATTAATTAAGCATAAATGTGGCAATGTTTACATTATTAATATATCGTCATTTAAAATCCCCAACGTCCCTCCCCCCATTGTGCCATGCAGATTTATGGTCACACTCTCCCGCATTCGAGTGAAAAAAAAGAGCAAAAGAAAAAAATAATGGTGAAAAAATGTGGCCGGAAAAGTGCCACCCCCTTCACGAAACGCTGTGTGGTCAGACCGTAATTCCCGTGAGTTCCACTCGATGGGAGCGTAAATTAAATTTTCACGAAAAAAAACCGGGGGTTCGCACATTTTTCCCACTCGAAAGGATACTCTGCGCGTGGCAAACACATTTCACGTTGAAATCGGACAAGAGGGCGTGTGCGTCAGGAATTTAATTACAGTTTTGTTTTTTTCCACCAGCTTGGACTGGTTGGACGGACAGGTGAAGAGTGTATGAAGTAAATTCGCAACAAAACATCATCCGCAAACGTGCGAGTTGAAGCGCAGTTACTCACGTGTGTGTGAGTGTGAGTGTTTCCGTCCGCCAGGATAATGATTATAACGATAATTATGATGTACGTACGAGGTAAAATAATGTTTTCAATAGCCAAGCGTTAAATGTTGATGTTTGAAATGAGATGGAGCAACCATGGTCAGATGTTGAGAGGTATCATGGCTTTTAAATTATTGTATACAAAAAGGTATACCGGAATAGGTGATGAAACATTGTTGCAATTAAATAACAAATTCTGTGAAATGTTTTTGTAAAGAGTAAGTTTTCATGCGATGGAATTATTTGAAAACTGATCAAGCGAATTTAACTAAAAAAGAATTTTGAAATTTGATGATGATTTCCGTGAAATCCCATGAAATTTATCAATTTTCTGAAATCAATTCATGGAAATAACACCGTAATAAATATTTCATCAATATTTTAGGTAAATTTTATCAGTATTTAATTGATACTCGTGATATGAAACATTTGAAGAACTATTGGCAAAACATACATCAACAAAAAAATGTTACCACTTACTTACAACAAATTCTCGGAATCATAATTTATCACAAGCATGATATTTTCAATCATTTGATTGCGTTATTTTCTTACCAAAATTATTACATATTTTGAATTTTTTCTCCAAAACTTGTTGAAAATGAATGAACAAGTACATTGATTTATTTTAAAAATTCAATTAAAAGCAAGAGCAATTCCAGCTCAAATCGGATTTTTTTCTAGTACTGTTGCACCCGACCCTCTCCGATTTCAATGAACCTTTGTAGACATGTTATCCAAGGCCTATAAAAGCCATTTTTGTTTATATGGAGTCAGTTTCACTCGAAAATAACATTTGAGAAGGGTGTAAGTAATTTGAATATTTTTGTATTTAGTAATTTAAAAATGACTTATTTGATGAATTCTAACATCAACTCCCAGTTAAAATTGGTTTGAACGCTGTAGTCAATGCCAAACCAATTGAATAAAATAAAAATACGCGTTTACCAAAAATGAGAAACATTTCACTGAAATATTTCAGAGGCGCGCAAAGCACCGGGAAGGCAAAGCAGAAAATTATGGTTCTGATTTCTTTAAATTCTAGTGAAATTCTATACAAAGTTTCGATTGTTTTGATGTTAACAGCTTATTTGAGACCTAAAGAATGCCATTCACTAAAATTTCAATCCAAATTTGTGCGATTCGTTAGAAAAAACGAGTGTCTGGAATTCGAAGCAAAAGTGTCCGGATTTCGGATCAGCTTCTTTCAGTGTCCGGGATTCGAAGCACATCAAGTCATTTTAATTTGAAAATTCTGATGAAAAAATGTTAGAAAATACATATTTTGCATGGTTTTTCTTAAAATTGACTGTTAATACTACATTCTGATGATATTCATACATTTACAACTTATTTGTGACAAACTTGTAGGAAATTGAACGGGCTTTCTGAACAAAAATACACTGAACGAAAAAACAACGCCACGTTTATAAGATTTTTTATTTTTAAGTTTAAAAGTAAAATTTGAAGGAGATTGCAGCGACCTCAAATTTAAATCATTAAATTTGTCCATTTTTCGAACCTCACCACAGTTCTGACCATGCGCGCTTACGCAAGCATAAATAATTTTACCCGTCGACTCGCGTTGCGCGACAAATAATTAAGCTTATGTACAGGTGTGGATCATGAGTCATCCTCACCTGAAAAGCCCTTTATTAATTTTCGCCAATTATTAGGCAATCACAAAAATGGTTAAGCTTTCAATTATGAATGTGCGATGTTATTCCATAGGGAAATTGAAGGTGTGGCTTAACCAAATTCATTGGCATGTTTGTTCAATGGAGAATTCGACCTTCTCATTATTGACTTACATTTTTGAGAATATTTGAGGAACATTATTTTGATATTCCAATAACATAATTTAAAGTTTCACGACAATGGTTCGAACCCATGACTTCCGATTTTGAGGTGAACTCACTACACCATACGGAAAGTCATGAAGAATTGCAGAGGTCTGCACAATTTAATTCATGAGGTTCATCGATGCTTCTCATCGAAACGGACCACTTTTAGTAGAACAAAATTTAGTAGAGTTTTCGGGGACTGACTATAAAAACCCCAAAATTCTTGAGGAGAGCAGTTAGTTCCAGAATTAGTTCCAGTCAGTTCCAGCCAGCTCCACTCCAGTGCAGTTCCAGTTCCAGAAGACGCCCCAGACCAGCCGGACCCGCCAGCAGCCACCAGTAGCAGAGGCCCCAGTCCAGCCGGACTTAGCGGTGGAGGCCGCAGTCCGCCGGGACTTAGCCGCCGTGAAGAGTCCGCCGGGACTTAGCCGCCGTGAAGAGTCCGCCGGGACTTAGCCGCTGTGAAGAGTCCACCCGGGACTTAGGAGTTCGGGGTCTGGCATGGCTCGGCGAAGAGGTCTGGAGGACAAGTCTGGCTTCAACGTAGAGAATTGGCTCGACGAAAGTCTTAATGAAATTAGCAACAAAAAGTTGAGTGATGTGATCGTGCGCGTAGAAGTTGAAAGTGTTACCACAAAAATGTAATCTTTTAAAAATGTAATACACAGATAAGTGATGTTTACTGATCTGTTTTGACTCTACAAGTAAATATCACAAAATCCTGAAAGCCTAAACCGCTCGGGCCGTTCAGGTGGTGACTAGCGGAAAGCAACGCTGTGTGTGTTTGGACACGCCATTATGATTGGACAAAACCGAGAGTTGAAAATGTGTGAACTATGTGTGAAAGTTAATGAACAAAATGATTTCGCGAAGTAACAAACAGTTAAAATAGTGTAAAATAAACGTTAAATTGAAGAAAATGTTATGTGAGGAGTTCTAAGATGGAAGCAAATGTGCAGCAGTACGAGATGGAATCAAAACGGGCTCGACCAATGGCAGAAGCATCGAAAATTTCAAAACCGGCCAACGATGGACAACACTAGGGATTCAACAATGACGAGATCATCTGGATCAACTGGAGACGAAATTCAGCCGCATCGAACACCCAAGAAGACGACCATGGAAATCTGGCAGTTTAGGGTGAGTAAACAAAAGTTATACCGAAATTTGATGTAAATAGTTAAAAACACGCTTAAAAGGGTGCACAGCAACCAAGGAAGTTGTTGTCTTCTTATGCCAAAATTGACAAACTTACGGACCCAATCCTGCACAAATCTGATTGTAAAAACAGGCAAATTTTGTTGTAAATCACTTAGTAGACAGTACTTTAGTTTCGAAAATACTAAAATATCTGTAACAAAAATCTTGGTGCAAAAGCTCTTGTTGATGTGCACCGTTAAAGATGGCGAATTTGGAGATGACGGATTTAATCCAGCTTATTCCAGAATTTGATGGGTCATTAGACTCACTGGAGCAATTTGTAATATTAATAGATTATTATGCTGATCAAATTCCTGAAGGCGAAGATCAGAGTAAATTTTTAAATATTGTTTTTATGAAACTAAAATTTAAAGCAGCAGCACGTATTAACCGAATTTATGCAAGCACTTGGGAAGAAACCAAGGCAAACTTAATTAGAGAGTTTGGTATCAAAACTACTTTTGGTAGTATAATTGAACAAATTGAAACTCTGAAACAAGGACGGGATGAATCATTTAAATCATATGCAGGAAGAGTTCTTGACATAAAATACGAAATCATAAAAATTGATCAAAGTTACAACGAAAATTCATTTACAGCTTACTGCTTAAAAAGCCACTTTATAGTTGGAATTATAAATAATGAAATCAAAGCAATTGCCACTAATAACCGTCATATGAAGTTGGAAAATTTGCTAGAATTTTTAGAAAATGAACGAATTGACAGAGAGTCTTTAAGAACTCTCGAACAAAGGTTACTTGCTAGTACTGAAAATTCAAACCTTAATTTTGACAGAAAAACAGAAATTTCAGATACAATAAAAATACAAATTTTTATCAAAGAAATAATTATCAAGCTAACAAATTTTATGAATGTTATAAAACGAATACTGCAAAGAACACTTTTAAACGAACTTATACAAATAGTCGACGCAATAAAAATCAAATTCCAAATAATTTTAAAATGCAATTTAACGAATACATTCCACCACATGAAACATTAAAAATCAATTTCAATAATGATTCAATATTTTATGCAAATATTGCTACCTTGGCAAGGCCAACAAAATTTCACAAATTTATAATTGACTCCGCATCATGTAACAATTTTGTAAGATGGGATGTGGTTAGTAATATGCGTTTAACTAACATTGATTTCAACGATAGAATTTCCATTAGAGGAGTTCATGGAATAGCAGAAGATACAGTTGGATCTGTAAATATGATTTTAATTATAGGAAATTCAAAATACGAGGAAAAGTTCTACATTTTGAAGCATTTCGCTGATGATGCAATTCTTGGAGCACATTTTCTAAAGAAATACACCTTATATATTAGTCAATGTTTCGACAACATAGTTTTACGAACGCCTGACACAAATAATATGCAATACAATAATCATGAAATGACCACTTTATTTAGAATCAATGACATTGAAAATATAAACAAAGTAAATATGGCAGGTTTTGAAGCAAATAGTTATGGCAATTTTAATTCAAATTATGATAAAAATAATGGAAATAATTATGATAATGACAATGGCAGAATCCAACCGTGCATTGAAGAGTATTATGACGATCAAATTGAAATTGATGATGATAACCAAGATTACCCAAAAGAGATGAATTTAGAAAACGATCGGGATTATGATGTGATTGAAAACATGAAGCATGAGAAACTTACAGGCAACCAAAGAATGAGAAAAATTTATGAATTGGTTAAAACAGACCACTTGAAAGGTAATATCAATCAAGAAATTAATAATATTTTGAATGATTTTAATGAAATATTTTATTTAGAGGGTGACGAGTTGACTTATACCAATTTAACCATGCACGATATAGAGACAACAACTGAAATTCCAATTAATAAAAGACAATATAGATTTCCTGAAGCTACCAAGAAACACGTAGAAGAACAAGTGGAAGAAATGCTAAAATTGGGGATAATACGCCCAAGTAAAAGTCCGTGGAATGCACCGGTATTATGCATCCCAAAGAAAGACTTAGACGCCGAAGGCAACAAACGCTACAGAATTGTAGTGGATTTTCGAGACCTAAATACAATTACTAAACCATTTGTGTATCCTATACCGCTTATTAGCGAAATTTTGGACAGTATTGGAGAAGCTCGATATTTCTCAACCATTGACTTGAAATCAGGATTTTATCAAATCCCAATTAACCCGAAGGATGCTGCGAAAACCGCTTTTTCAACATTTCTAGGACATTATGAATTTTTAAGAATGCCAATGGGACTGAAAAATAGTCCATCAACATTTCAAAAATTTACATTCACACTTATTTACGAAATACAACCAGTTAATGCGTTTGTATACTTGGATGATATTATTGTATTCGGTAGAACTATCGAAGAACACAATGAAAATTTATATAAAGTTTTGAATGCATTGCATGAACATAATTTAAAAGTTGAACCATCAAAATGTAAAATTTTACGCAAAGAAGTCAGATATTTGGGTCATATTATTAATGAAGAAGGTATTCGACCAACTAGTGAAAATATAGATACAATCAAAAACATGAAAAGGCCGCAGACGATTAAAAATGTGAGATCATTTTTGGGAACTGTTAATTTTATGGAAAATTTATTCCAAACATTGCAGATAAACGTAAGCCACTTAATGCATTATTAAAGAAAAATGTGAAATTTATTTGGACAGAAGAATGCGAAAATGCTTTTGAAGAATTAAAAAACTATTTAATTTCAGAACCAGTTTTAGTTAGACCGAACTACAATGACAAATTTGTTTTGACAACTGATGCTAGCGATTATGCTATCGGGGCAGTTCTTACTAATGAGAAATCAAATGATCACCCCATCGCTTACGCAAGTCGTGCGCTTATCGGGGCTGAAAGAAATTATTTTACTATCGAGAAAGAACTACTAGCTATTGTTTGGGCAGTAGACCACTTCAAACATTTTATTTATAACCAAGATTTTATCGTTTACACAGATCATAGACCATTGGTAGCTCTATGGCATTTGAAGGAAACATCACCAACTTTGACAAAGCTTCGTTTGAAAATCCAAGGCATTGGATGTGAAATTCGTTACAAGCAAGGAAAGGAAAATGTGGTTGCAGATTTTCTCTCACGTTTAAATAATGATGAAGATCATGCAGATGATAAACAAGCATCAAAATTAGTAGCAATTACAACTCGTCTACAAGCAAAACAAAATAGACAAAATATTTCAGATAATCAAAACTCAACAAATACTCCAAACAGACAGAATTCATCTAGAAACAATAATAATTGGAATAATAATATGAATGGACTTCAACAAATTGACATAAATTTAGATAATGACGATGATAGCAACGACAAAACATTTACCTACAAGGATTTCCAAGATACAGATATCGATTTTAACGTTTTAAAATTTTCTAAAAATATTATACCATTTGAACAAGCCGAAGCTACATTTATGATATTAAACAGTGTTACGGTACACAAAGAATTGAGTAAATACATTGACCTTCCACATGGTATTAAGGATTACACCAATGAAAATATATTTGTATTCCCGCAAAAGAAAATTTGGGGTTTAATTTTGAATGGAACATTTCGTTCAGCAGTTAAGAATGAAGAATTTTTCGATGGTTTATTAAAATGCTTTGATGATTACCCTGATTTTGCTAAACATGCATCAGTGATACAAATTATTTCTCATAGAATATTTAAAACAGAGTTGGAACTAAACTTATTACGATTTTTTGCAATGAAACTTTCAAAGTCATTTATACTATTTGCAACAGAAAGTGAACGAATTTATGTAAAACCAGAAGATAGAGATCAAGTGCTTAAAGATTTTCACGACGCACCGTTGGGTGGTCACGTCGGAGGTAAACGAATGATAAAAAGAATGAGTCCTCTATTTACATGGGAAAATATGCGAAGAGATGTTTTGAATTATGTAAAGCAATGTGATTCTTGTCAAAAGAATAAAATATGGCCAGCAAATAAGATGCCAATGAAAATTACGACAACATCGTATGAACCCTTTGATAAAATTTATATGGATGTGGTTATGTTACCAATTTCTAATAATGGAAACAATTGTGGACTTGTGATACAAGATGATTTAACAAGATTTTTGATTGTAGCTCCCATGGAAAACCAAGAAAGTACTACAGTTGCTAGAACTTTTGTCGAAAACTTTGTTTGTAAATTTGGTGCTCCTAAAGAAGTTGTAACCGATCGAGGTACAAACTTTGTAAGCAAATTATTGCAACACACATGCAAAATATTACACATTAAAAGATTGTTACAAGTGCATATCATCCTCAAGCTAATTTAGTAGAGAGATCAAATAGAGAGTTGAAAGTTTATTTACGAAATTTTATTGGCAAAGATCCACAATGTTGGGATGAATTAATACCATATTTTATGTTTGAATACAACACTACAGAAAATTCATCAACTGGATATTCTCCCTATGAACTTTTGTATGGAAGAAAAGCTACTATACCAAGCACAATTTATAAAATCAATGATTCAGATTTAAATTATGACGACTATATTTGTTCAATGAAAAATATATTCAAGGATGCTCATGAAACTGCTAGAAACAACTTAATATTGTCAAAAGAAAAAAAGAAAGGAAATTTATGACAAAAAGACAAATGATTGGGTACCAATGTGGGGAGATAGAGTTTTGGTACAAATGGTACAGACAGGAATTGGTCAAAAGTTACAAAATAAGTGGCGAGGCCCTTATGATATCGTTAAATTTAACAGCGATCAAACGACCACTATTAAAAATGGAAACAAATTTGAAGATGTACATAATAATAGACTAAGAAAATATAATACATGAAAAAAAAGAATATATGATTGATTTGATATGATAAATGAATTAATGTTGAGTTAAACAAAATATGAATGATTATTATCAAAAAAATGCGCAAACAAGAATGTTATGAATTGGGGATGAAAGATAATTTTTATATGATTGAATTGATGGGGTTTAAAAAGAAACAGATTAAGAAAATACCAGTACTGAGTTTATACATTTTTTTTTTGAAAAACACGTGAAGCGATAATGATCAAATATAAACATAATAATGAAGCAGTGATGAAACACGTTAAAACAATTAAGAAGCTGTTGGGTTGCAATTTTGGGAATATACTTAATTGAGCTTAAATGGGTTAACAGGGTTTTAGAAAAACAATTACGCAATTTTTAACTACAAATAAAAACAAATCAAACGGACTGAACAATAATGAAATTTCAACGACAAGCAAATGGAGATGGTGTGATTATTAAATGTTCCAAAACAACATGTATGCAAGTAAGAATGTGTGTGAGAATAATTGGACAAGGGAAGGCCAACCAGAATGAATGTCGAATGTAAACTTGTGTTTTATAATTTACTTAACAATGGATTAAGAATATATTTTCAGATTTTTATACGCTAATACGAAGGATTTACAGGAAACCATTGGAAGACGATCAAGAAGACAACAATTTCAACAAGGACGAATATGAACTACAGCTCAAGGAAAGGTAAAATTTGTGAGTATATCGTGGGGAATCGGAAAGGACGGTAAAAGTTCCGATCTAGGGATACATAAACTGATAAAGCAACGCCAAAGGGATTAAAAAGTAGACAATTGTACTCTATGGGGAGAGTTTTTTTGTCGAATAAAGCTTCAAAACAGTTGTAATCCATGGGGGGATTCAATATGTTAAAAACATTTCAAAACATTTGCACTTTACGGGGATAGTCAAATGATTATTAAAGGAATGGATAAATAATGCTTCAAGGGAAAATCAAGGGATAAATAATGCTTCAAGGGATTTTCAAGGGATAAAAAAAATGCTTCAAGGGAAAAACACCTTTAAACTGATAAAATTCAGAGGGATAAAAAAATCATAATGATTCAGCATTTTATTGCGAATTGCTCAAATAAACAAATTGATTGAATGGATTTGACAAATTTGAAAACACAAAGTGACAGACAAGTTTCATAAAAGTTGATATAACAGAAAGGATATTCTAACATGCGCAGTATTGCAATGACAAGATGATAGGATGTATAGATCAATTAAAAACTTTATAGAGTAATTTTTTATTCAAGTATAAAAATAATAGTCAATTAGAACTGATTTTTTTTAGTATTGAAAATAATAGAACTGATTTCATATAAAAATATCAACAAGATTTATAAAATTGTAAGTAAATTTTAAATTCAATTTTGCACATAAATTAAATGATATTCATGCGAAGAGAACAAGTAAGAAATTTGTGTGGGAGAAACAAAACTAAAAAACTGAAGTATGGCAGAGACACAAGGATGATCGACGCGTTCGTATGCTGAGAAGTTCTACGCGTTCGTATGCAGAAGTTTGTGATGGCAAGATGATGAGTGGCAAAGTCATGCGGGAAGTTGAATAGGTAACGGTGTTGATGTTGTTGTAAAAGGTCATATCAATGAGGATCAAGTCGAATTAAAACGCAAGTTTAGTAACGAAACATTCACGTAAAACAAATTACTAAATCAAAATGTGGAATTAAGCGAAGTAAAGATGATTGAAATGCGAAACATCAATTATGGAACAAAAAATGCAAGTTGAGATCATACTGCACGTCTGAAACTATTGAAAAGGAGAAGATCATGATAAACAAATGATAACATCATCCGATGTCATTAATTTACAAAAGCCAAAGTTGCAAATTACACGAAAAGACAATTTTGGACAAACAACATGTTCTAAACATTTGAAAAAAAAATTACATCAACCGATGTAAATTATTCGAGAAAGTCAAATGTGCAAATTAACTTGAAAAGTCAATTTTGAAAAAATATTGGATTTACGATCAATTCCACATTACTCAGCAAATGAGAAGTCAATGCACTCTCAAAACTGACCATAGTCAACTCACAGCTGGGTTATGAAGCATAATTCATGATGGAAACGACAATTGCACTAATCAACGAAATTCAACACCTTAGTCTCGAAAACTGACCAATTGACTAAGTCACTGTGGAATGAATAGCCTCACGATAGAGACGATTTTTGAAGGAAGACGACAACGATAACAACCAGCCGATCAACACAGTTCTACAACAGATTTTGCTTACAGTGAGAAAAATGCAATGATTTTTTTAGGATAGATAATGAAAATTAATTTCAAATGCAAGTTTATTTAAATCAGTTTCAACGAAAATATTTTTAATATAGAAGTTCAAAACGGTAATTCAGGTAATTTAACAGGACAGAAGATCAAAAGAGTAATGAAAATAATTTTACAGTAGAAAAATCAAAAGAGCAATTATAATTATAAAACAATTTACAAGAAAGCACAAGAAGAACAAATTGTAAACCGCACGATCACTACACCCGAAAATATTCTTTCCATAGATGATCAATTCTTTCAGACGATCATCTAGCTGATAAGTGTGGGGGAGATTAACCGAACCAATTTTTTAAATAAATTTTTATAGCCAGCCATTTAAATATTTTTATGATTTTTTGCAAAGTAATTTTCACAATTTAAATTATTAACTTTGGGAATATTCTTCCAACCTACAAATAACTTTCGATAGATGTTCTTAATGCTTTTCAAGAATACAAACATCTAGCTGGTAAGTGTGGGGGAATGCAGCGACCTCAAATTTAAATCATTAAATTTGTCCATTTTTCGAACCTCACCACAGTTCTGACCATGCGCGCTTACGCAAGCATAAATAATTTTACCCGTCGACTCGCGTTGCGCGACAAATAATTAAGCTTATGTACAGGTGTGGATCATGAGTCATCCTCACCTGAAAAGCCCTTTATTAATTTTCGCCAATTATTAGGCAATCACAAAAATGGTTAAGCTTTCAATTATGAATGTGCGATGTTATTCCATAGGGAAATTGAAGGTGTGGCTTAACCAAATTCATTGGCATGTTTGTTCAATGGAGAATTCGACCTTCTCATTATTGACTTACATTTTTGAGAATATTTGAGGAACATTATTTTGATATTCCAATAACATAATTTAAAGTTTCACGACAATGGTTCGAACCCATGACTTCCGATTTTGAGGTGAACTCACTACACCATACGGAAAGTCATGAAGAATTGCAGAGGTCTGCACAATTTAATTCATGAGGTTCATCGATGCTTCTCATCGAAACGGACCACTTTTAGTAGAACAAAATTTAGTAGAGTTTTCGGGGACTGACTATAAAAACCCCAAAATTCTTGAGGAGAGCAGTTAGTTCCAGAATTAGTTCCAGTCAGTTCCAGCCAGCTCCACTCCAGTGCAGTTCCAGTTCCAGAAGACGCCCCAGACCAGCCGGACCCGCCAGCAGCCACCAGTAGCAGAGGCCCCAGTCCAGCCGGACTTAGCGGTGGAGGCCGCAGTCCGCCGGGACTTAGCCGCCGTGAAGAGTCCGCCGGGACTTAGCCGCCGTGAAGAGTCCGCCGGGACTTAGCCGCTGTGAAGAGTCCACCCGGGACTTAGGAGTTCGGGGTCTGGCATGGCTCGGCGAAGAGGTCTGGAGGACAAGTCTGGCTTCAACGTAGAGAATTGGCTCGACGAAAGTCTTAATGAAATTAGCAACAAAAAGTTGAGTGATGTGATCGTGCGCGTAGAAGTTGAAAGTGTTACCACAAAAATGTAATCTTTTAAAAAATGTAATACACAGATAAGTGATGTTTACTGATCTGTTTTGACTCTACAAGTAAATATCACAAAAATCCTGAAAGCCTAAACCGCTCGGGCCGTTCAAGATGTCACATTATTTTCGTTAAAATTGTTTGAGGAAATAACCTAAGATTTATAAAAAGGCACACGAGAAATGCAGTATGTCTCTCCTAAAAAAATACAAAAATCATTTACTAAAACTGTTTTTTTTTTTTTCAAGTGGTACAAACGTTAATTTTTTTTAAATCCGATAGTGAGAATCGATTACAGCGGTTTCAAAAATAAAAATGTTGAAAAATAGGTTTATTTGTGGTTTTTGCCAATTTTTGTATCAAGTCAAGTCTGTCATTTTTCAGTCACGAAAGTAATTTTATCGAAAAGTTCGTTCATTTTCCCGTAACTTTGTCTTTGACAGCATTTCAGTTGGATGTATGGACTCTTAGATAAAAGCTTAATCACATTGCTCGTAATTGAAAACAGTATTTTTTTATCAGTGTGGTTCAGTGGATGGCAGTAACCTGGATAATAAATTAGCTTGAATATAGAAATTGCCAAAAACCACCAAAAAACCTATTTTAAAACCGCTGTATCTTCAAAAGAATTGGACAAAGGACCATAATCAGTATGGAGACTTTTATGTAAAATTGTCTGAGAAATCGATTCTCACTATTGGTTTTTAAAATTGTTGACGTTTAGATCAATTTTTAAAATAAAACAGTTTTAGTAAATGATTTTTGTATTTTTTAAGAGACATACCATCCTGCATGTTTCGTCAATCTTTTTGTAACATTTTAAGCTATTTCCTCAACCTTAAAATTTTACTTTTAAACTTAAAAATAAAAAAACTCATAGAAGCCGCGTGAATTTTTTTTCAGTGTATTTTTTCGGAAAGCCCGACCAATTTCCTACAAGTTTGTCTTTGACAACTTTTTGATATAATGCAACGGTTTGGAGAAATAGTAATCTTTAAACTACAGAATACAAAAATAATTAAATAACTTACGCACTTCTCAAATGTTATTTTCGAGTAAAACTGGCTCCATGGCTTATATAGGCCTAGGATAACATGTCTACAAAGTTTCATTGAAATCGGAGAGGGTCGGAAACAAAAGTACTAGAAAAATTCCCGATTTGAGCTGGAATTGCTCGCAAACATTCATGCAAAACTTACATTCAGTATAATCATTCTCTTCCCTGGTTAGAATATAGAATGACAAATTGAATTCCATTGGATTAGAGAAAAATATTCCAAAAATATATTGCTATTTAGAGTATCAGTAACAGATTTTCTTAGAAAACTAACTAAATTGAGACATATTTCCATTCGCGGTAATAACAATGTTACTGCTATTTTATTTTAAAGGAAAAAATTTAAAGTTTTAAGATTCAAGCTAGGCTTATTCCAGATTTCATGAATGATATTATTGATTTTTGAGTCCTGATTTATTTACACTATATTTTATTACTTGAGTGGATAGTTCCGGTGGAATTTGAAAAAATGACACTTTTTGTTTTCTGCTCGGATTTTGATTGTTAATTAGTTTTTGAAAAGTTAAATGGAACATGCGAAAAAGGAAATGTTTTCAAAAATTGGCAGAGATGATGAGATAGAAATTCGGTGTCAAAGGGACTTTCCTGTAAAATTGGATGCCCAATTTGATGGCGTACTCAAAATTACGAAATTACGTATTTTTCATCGAAAAAAAACACTAAAAAAGTTTTAAAAAGTCTGCCATTTTTCATAACTCAATTGTACAATTTTTGGAACATGTCATTTTAAGGAAAATTTAATGTGATTTTTGAATCTTCATCAATTCAGCAATATCATTGTTTTGCCTTCCTCACTGAGGTAAGGCTATAATCCTGCTCTAAAAATGAACTTTGTATAAAAACGTCGTAGACCAACCTTCATGTATACATATCGGCTCAGAATCAAAACTGAACAAATGTATGTGTGTATGTGTGTGTGTATGTGTGTGTGTATGTGTGTGTGTATGTATGTATGTGACCAACAAACTAGCTCATGTTTCTCGGCACTGGCTGAACCGATTTGACCCGAACCTGTTGCATTTGACTTGGTTTAGGGTCCCATAGATCGAGTTTTATACAGATTGAAGTTTCGATAAGTAGTTCAAAAGTAATGTATAAAAATGTGTTTTCACATATATCCGGATCTCACTTAAATGTATGTAAACTATGTCCGGATCCACCATCCAACCCATCCTTGGTTAGGTTATCAAAAGACCTTTCCAACGAGTCCAAAACGGGTGCGGGACATTTCGCCGAATGTCGTTTCGCCGACGGTCATTTCGCCGAAGGTCATTTCGCCGAATGTCGTTTCGCCGCATGGGACGTTTCGCCGAATGGGACGTTTCGCCGAATTGACAAATAATCTTTAAATAAATATATAAAATGGACACAAATTGTCTTAAAATATTTTGAAAAAGTATAATGTCCCTAAAAGGTGATTTTGCAAAAATTAAAAAAAAAATTTTCTTAGTATGTTATTTTTTTAAGTTCATGCATTATAACATGCATAAACAATCGCTTAAAAAATAATCCAGTTGAACAAAATTGTGCAAGTTTTTGCATTCTTTCAAATATAAGCAGTTATTTAATTACAGCAAACAATTTTAAATCATTTCTATGAGTTTTTGCATTAATTTCTGTTAGTTTTTTGCATTCTTGTTTTAATATATCAATTATTTATTTTTGTGAGTTTTTGCGTTCTGTTAACCATGAGCAGTTCTTTTAATTTTCTGCTTATAATTTTGATAAATTTCTGTTAGTTTTTGCATTCTTTGTTTTTTATACCTAATATTTGTAAGTTTTTGTATTCTTTCCAACATGAGGAGTTCTTTTGATTTTCAGCATAACATTTTGAAAAAATGCCGGTAGTTTTTGCATTATTTGTTTACTGAGCATATTTTTTTAAATTTCTGAGAGTTTTTGCATTCTTTCAAACATGAACAGATTTTTTTTTTATTTTCTGCTTATAATTGTGATTATTTCTGTTTGTTTTTGCATTCTTTGTTTTTTAAGCAAATTATTTGTATAATTTTTGTGAGTTTTTGCATTCTTTCAAACATGAGCAGTTCTTTTGATTTTTAGCATAACATTTTGGAATTTTTTTTGTTAGTTTTTGCATTCTTTGTATTTAAGCATATTTTTAAATTTTTTCTGTGAGTTTTTGCATTCTTTCAAACATGAGCAGTTCTTTTAATTGGCTGCTTATAGTTTATATGATTTCTGTTTGTTTTTGCATTCTTTGTTTTTCAAGCAAATTATTTGTATATTTTTTGATAGTTTTCGCATTCTTTCAAACATGAGCAGTTCTTTTGGTTTTCAGCACAACATTTTGCAAAATTGCTGTTAGTTTTTGCATTCTATATTTTTGGCATACTTTTCAAATACTTCGATGAGTTTATGCTTTATTAGTTTTTTTTAAGCATATTATTTCTATAATTTTTGTTAGGTTTTGCATTCTTTCAAACATGAGCAGTTCTTTTGATTTTTAGCATTACATTTTGGAAAAATTTCTGATAGTTTTTGCATTCTTAATTTTTTAAGCAAATTATTTGTATTATTTCTGTGAGTTTTTGCATTCTTTGAAATATGTTCTTTACTTTTTAAATTATTATAATATTATCTTGCCACTCCTTCTCAAGTTTGCATGAGTGAATTACAAGATGGCACTGCAGCGAACAAATAGCATAAATTGTATAAAAAAGTTAATTTTTATTCAATTCGGCGAAACGTCCATTCGGCGAAATGACTTTCGGCGAAACGTACCATTCGGCGAAACGACATTCGGCGAAATGATCGTCGGCGAAACGTACCAGATCCGTCCAAAACATTGATGATCTGGCAATCCTGTCTCGAGGTATGGCCACTTAAGTGATATTTATGTACTTTTTTATTCCGGATATTAAAAATATTTTTGTACAATTCCATCATATCAGCCATTGTTGGTAATAAGTGAGGAAGGCTCCAACCACATAGGTGGATTAAGTTCGTTTTTCATTAAGAAAACAAATCATTTTAAAATTTCGTGTTTTTTTCTAACTTTGCAGGGTTAATTTTTAGAATGTCAAAATGTCTAACAAAGTTTTAGAGTAGACAATTATGCAAATTTTGATGTACGAATATAAGGGGTTGACTTATAATTAGGGTTAGTGAAATTTCACGATCTCACGGACAGCGTGAAATCCGCGAAATTTGGCTTTTTTCCGCAAAATTCCGTGAAATTTTATGTTTGTGTGAAAATGTAACGAACTCAAAAAGGAATAAAAATAATCTTATGAACTACTGTAGAATTAAGCGAGCGAATACCCTGGTTTAATTACTAATATAGGGTTAGTGATCTTCGACGATTTCGTAGACGGTGTGAAATTCGTAAAATTTATAAATTTTCTATAAAAATTGTTAAAAATAACATTAACAATTTAATAAATATTTCATCCAAAAAGACTATTTCATTAAATTTTATTAGTTTTCAATTTAAAAGCTTGATTAAATATGTTTATTAAGTTGATATGAACCATTTGAAGAAATGTGCAGATTTTTGAGTTTTTTTAAATTAACTAAATTTAGTTATATTTTCATCGGTGTATTAAAAATTTCAATGCTTTTTCATTTGAAAGGTATAGTTTTGGAAGAAATTAAAAGAATTATGCTTTGTTTTATTCAAAATAAAATGAAGAGTATTTTTTATCTTTGCAATCACATTTTAAAAACATATCAAATTTTCTTTTTGGGCCTGTTTAATTTTAACAATATTTGTTTATTTGGGTGCGAAAGTAAACAAATATTACTTTTTGTTTATTTTTCTCATTTAGAATAACATTTTATTAAAAATTATATTATTTTGGCAAATTGTCAAATTTAGTTTTTGAAAAGTGAGCTAAAACCCTTAAAAATATGTTTAAAGGGCTAAATGTCGCAGAAAATTCAATTTATTTTACTTATTTTGACCGGAGAAGATTGTTAAAATATTGCATCAATATTAATTTAAATAAAATGTAAAATGCTATAACAGAAGCAAATTAGCGAAAATATTTAAGCTTTATTAGTCGAATATTAAAAGAGCAGTTCAGTAAATAAGAATACGCTTGCCCTACATTTTGTTTCAAAATAAATATACATAAACCAGGAGGAAAAAAAAGAAAAACCTGAACCTTAATTTACCAATAAAAATGATAGTTCCCTTAGTTCTTGAATTAAATAGCTGAAAAAGACCGCAGTTATTACACTTTTTAAAAACACAATAATTAATTTTTCTTTCGCTAAATTTAGACCACGTGTGGCAAGGTCACGACGAGTTGATCTGACAAAGGCATCACACGTTAAGCTTCCTTCCTTTCCAAGCTCCTTCCACAAACTCTCCTCACCACCAGTACACCAGTGATTATATTAATCCCTGGAAAATTTCACAGCCCATCATAAATTCCACTGCGAGTCCCTTTTTTTTTGTCCTGAGGGCTGCCAATTTCACCCCCCCCCCCCTCATTCTCACCACCAGCAATAGCTTTTCAGTGTGGGGTGGAAAAATTATGATCGAAGGTTAGGGGGAGGGGGGAGGGTTGTAGAAGGCCAACATTAGCCCCCTTTCGGAAATAAAGTTCCCTCTAGTTCACTCTCACTTCGCTGCTGCTCATTTTCATCCCCTTCCGCTTCATCTCAAACCCCTTTTTGCCACGGTTTTTTTTTTTTTTGTTATCAGAACAAACTGGTGGTGAAAGCTAAAAATTTGGAATGTTTGCTTCTGGCATTTGAGGCTCATTTTGCTGGTTTGCAGTTGGGGGAAGTTGTGGGTGGACGTTATCTTTTTTTTTTTCAACAATTTTGATACTTTTCGCAAAACGGAAAAGTGTAAACTAATAAAAAAAATAACCCCCAACGCCCTTCAAGCTTAATCACACGGCTGCTGGTGGCACCTTCCGGGCAATAATCAGCGAGCTTGGATAAACCGAAAATCGCAATAAAAACGGTAAAATTATTCAGTGAGGAGTAAGTACGCTTAAATGGGCGAGGTTGAAGCTGCAATTAACGGGTGCTGGTGGTGGGGGTTAAGCAAACGAGAGCGATTTTCCGTGGAACTTCATGGCAGCTTGGAAGTCGGTAGTAGTCGGGGAGTTGCCTCGGAAAGGATTCTGCGAATGAGTTGGGAGCACTGTTTGGATAAAAATACTTCAGAGTTGGAAAGGGGAGCGATTAGCGATCATTGAGATGGCAAGTTTATTTGGAAAGCCGGTTATTGGCTTACTGTAATGAGTTTGGTATGTTATTGAAAAGCTCGTTGACGATCGTTATCCGGTTAACGCTTTGTTATTTGATTAAATCTTTATTAGCCATCAAATGTTATTTTCAGAATAAAAAAAAAACAAAGTTCAAAAATATTCCCATTTTGGCACTCCTAAAATAAACAGGAAAACACAAGGACTACCTGAAAAAAAACATTGATTGAAATCTGATTTGTTATTACAATTCAGAATTTTTTAAATTAGCTATTTTAATTTGGATAATTGAGGAAATTTCTTTGAGTAGGAATAATTGATAGTTTTGTTGAATTTTGTGATAAATTTGAATCCAGTTTCATTTTAATAACATTTATTTTTCAGTTTTGTTATTTTTCATATGAGCAGTTCTCTATGAAATCGATCTTTTTTTTTTGAATTTAATTTTTGTATTTTTTAATCCGGCTGAAACTTTTTTGGTGTCTTCGGTATGCCCAAAGAAGCCATTTTGCATCATTAATTTGTCCATATGATTTTCCATACAAATTTGGTAGCTGTCCATACAAAAATGAAAAATTCTTATATCTTTCTTTTATCTTTTGAAGGAACTTGTTTGATCTATTTGGTGTCTTCAGCAAAGTTGTAGGTATGGATGAGGACTACACTAAAAAAAATGATACACGTTAAAAAAATTATGATTTTCAATTTAACTTTTTGTCACTAAAACTTGATTTGCAAAAAAAAACACTATTTTTTATTTTTTATTTTTTGAAAGGATTTAGGGGACATAAAATGCCAACTTTTCAGAAATTTCCATTTTTTAAATTAGTGCACATGTTTGCCAACCTTTGAACAATATATTTTTGAAAAGCTGAAAAAATCCTCTATATTTTGCTTTATTGAACTTTGTTGATACGACCCTTAGTTGCTGAGATATTGTCATGCAAAGTTTTAAAAAGCAGGAAAATTGATGATTTCTGAGAAGAGCGTCCAATTTCCCGTCCCGGGAAAAATATTCCCGGGAATTCCCGGGATTTCCCGAAAAAAAATATTTCACGTTTCCCGGGAAATTTGTAAAATTCACGGGAATTGCCGAAATTCAAGCGAAAGTATACATTTTCTTAAATTTGTAAAACTGTTTTTTTGAAAATGCTCTGAAAAAAATGAACAAACTTTTATATAGTTAATCAGATTATTAGAAATTATGATATCAGAATTATTTCTGATAATGTTAATTTTTGAAGCAAATGGGAAAAAATCTTGCTTAATGAGTATTAAATTATTACAATAAGGTAAGCTTAACAGATTGACGTTATTTCATCAAAACAATATTAACTTCTTACCTCCAAATTAAAATTGAGATTTTTTTACGTTTGTGTCTACCATGATCAAATGAGATGAAAATCGAATTTGTGCAAAAAGAATTAATTCAATTGATTGAATATCTAGTACTAAAGAAATTACAATTTGAAGTAAATGAATTATGGAGCACTGGTGCAACTACAGGTCGACGTCGTCGTGCTATCTTGTTGCACCCGCCATTTTGACGTTCCGAGAAAAACGCGTTTTAATGTTTGACCTTGAATATTCAAAAACGAAAGCACGCAATTTAAACAATAACAAACACGTTTTGTTTGGCTCACCATTCTGTACATTGTCCCAAACTTTGGTTGAAGTTGGTTGCTGGAGTCCCGAGTTATAATTACAAATGTTTACGGTAGTCTAGCTTGTACGTGCGACAAACGCATCCTGACTTTCCTGGCCTGAAATCCTTTTGGCCTTTTGTCGCACTTACATCAATTTTCATGGAGTGACAAGATAGCACGACAAGATTGAAACTACTTTCATATGTAAAGTGACAAAAATGCACGGAGTTTTTTCGGTTTTTGTTGAATATCTCAGGATTGAAATCGAATTTTGGGGATCTGTGAAGGTCAAAAGGTGAGGCATTGTGAGCTGCACAAAATGGCGTTCTTAACTCAATTTGGTCCAAAATGCACGTACGACAAGTTAGCACGATGGCGACGAGGTGTTAGAGGGTTAAATGTGAAAAAATTGAAGACTTTTTGTGAAATGATGTTAATTTATCATATAATTTAAATCATATTGCATAATAATACAAAAAAAAATCATTGAAAAATTACTTTCTATTGTTTGTTCTCAAAAAATGCAAAAATATCTTCAAAGCTTGCTTCAAATAATTGAAAACATTGGGTTGTTTGAAGTAAAACCAACATTAAAAAGCTATATTATTTGTTCAAGAGCTGAAACCAGTATTTGTCATGAAAAACATTAATTCTGCATGTTTTTTTTTTCTCAAATCAATAACTTGGTCACAGTGGCATGTTTAATATTTCTCACCAAAAAATACCATAATACATTTTCTTGCTGTTGAATGATTTTTTACATGCAGTCAAGCTGTTAATTGATCTTCACACTTTTTTAAACCATTGTTGTTGATGCCATCTACAATTCCGTTGCATAAAATTAATTAAAACCAAGATCAGAACAATTTTTAATAAATTTATTATTTCCCGGGAATTCCCGGGATTTCCCGGGAATTTGGCTGAAAATTTCCCTTTTCCCGGGAAATTTGTAACCCCCGGGAAATTGGACGCTCTATGTCTGAGTCTCACCCAAACAACCCACCATTTTCTAATCTCGATATCTCAGCAACTAATGGTCCGATTTACAACGTTAAAATATGAAACATTCGTGAAATTTTCCAATCTTTTCGAAAAAAATATTTAAAAAAAATTAATCAAGACATTACAAAAGGGACAAAAAATCAATATTACGCCCAGAACATCCCAATATGTGCAGTGTATCCGTAGGTCACTGAAGTTGCTGATGGTGAAAACACCGATTTTGGTCCCCGTTGAACAGAAAGATACAGCCATAATGGTTGAGGCTTCGGACCGCTTAAAGTCGTGGGCAATCGCCGACCCCCCCTCCCCTAAGATGTCCACGTGGTTTTTGGATGGTCCCCGAGACGAATTTGAACCACCCTAGCAGGCACACAAAAATAGAATTGCTAATGCTAGTCCACGCTTATTTGACGTTTCATAACACAAAAGAGTTTGTTTTTTTGCGAGACTGAAATCATCTGAATTTAAGTCAAATACTGCGTAAACTTGCGTAGAATAATAGTACGAGAAAACAATTACACGCGATTATGGCAGTGACTAAGTTTGCATTATTTCCGTGTGAAGCAAAATGACACCATGTTTCTGTGAAAAGGAAATGATGAACAAGACTGTTTGAAAATCACCCGAACGGTATTTGTGGATGACCCTCAGTGGACATTTGAGAACATTGTTGGAGTCATATTTGAGGTAATAAAAATAGTTTTTTGTCATGATTCGATTTTTCGACATTCTGAAAAAAAATAATAAATTTACATATTGAGTATATCTAAGTCTGGGGTGCTCAAAGTTTTTGGAGGCCGGGCCAAATTTGAAGCAAAAATGAGCTGCGGGCCAAATTTGCAAAATAGGAAATTTATAAAAAATGAAATTAGGATATTTTAAATTTGAAGACTAGATAATATTAAAAAGTATAAATTAATTTTTTAATTTCCGTTTTTTTAATAATAATAGAAAAGACTGAATGTACACACCCAAAATTCAGAGTCGAGATAATCGTTCTCTCAAAATTTATTGAGGGCTCAGTGCCAAAATCGATAGAATAATGGTACCAACTCACACCATCATAACAAATGAGTTCATTCGTTAGTAGAATCAATAAATCTCCAACAAGTGTCATACATCGACTTCTGACTTCTCCTTGGTCACCAAGCTGTGGTGGTCGAGGCAGCTAAGTCATTGGATTGGTTTGTCAAAGGGTTCTGGTTCGATTCCCGTTGTCGACACTTTTGGTTTTTTGTTTGACTTTTTTTGCAAATGAACCTCGAGAGAATAGTTCTATCGCCCATCTCGAGCTGTGTTCTCTGAGTCCGTGAATGGTACCACTATTTTCTCGACTCGAAACAATCATTCTCTCGGACTAGCGCTGCCAGTTTTGGGTGCATGAGTTTTCAATAACATTGTAAAATTTTGTTTCTATATTTCATAAATAATGACATGTAATCTAAATAATTTATGTAACGACGGAATTTTATCTCTAAACTAAGTGTGCCTGAAATTGAACACTTCAATGAAACAATTCAAGAAAAGTTAAATTACAATCATTTTTTTAGTAGATTTGGCAAAAACATTTTAGCGAACAAATATTTATTTATCGAAAGTTCACTAAAATTCATATTATTTTTTCATTAACCCGAACATGCTCACGTAAACGTAGAGAAATGCATTTTCAATTGATTTCAGCTGATTGCAATTATGGGTGGAGGGGAGGGTTGATCGACAAAAGCTGTGTAAAATATTTGCAACAGCCTTATTGCTCCAATTTCAACATTTTGTCTGGCTGAATCAGATGGTAGTCAATCAGATTCGTTATTCAAGAGAAGGTTTCTAAGTGCAAAGTAAGTTTGAGGGTCAATTCATAAGAGGGTCATTATGATTTTCAAATTAATTTATAATACTAATATTTTTGCAATTATTAAAGATTTCTGCCTAAGTCAAATTTGAACGTGTTTTATTTGGTATTCTATTTTATAAATATTTCCAAAAAATGTTGATGAAAAATGTTTAACGATATTTACTTATTCCACTCATTGAAACGTGTGAAATTGTTTAAATTATTAAGATTTCTGAACGTAATATTTGTGTCTTAAAATGGGAATCGAAATATTCATAAATCATTAGATTTATTAACAAAAAATAAAAAAAGATTAGCATAAAAAAGTAAGAAAAAAATCCTTCATTTTGGAAAAGTATAAGATCACTTTACAAGTGGTCAACGGGCCATTTTACACGATAATTCAAAATGGGTCCGCGGGTCACAAATTATCACCTCGCGGGCCACTTTTGGCCCGCGGGCCATACTTTGGTCACCCCTGATCTAAGTCATGAAAAATGAATAATAATCAGGATCATAATTATTTTTCCCAAGCTTTTCATCTAAAAAAACGAAAGAGCAGCGATGGAATAACCATCATCAAAAGAAAATCTTTGGATGTTCACGAAAGATCGGTAAAAGGAATTTAAAAAATCATCATCTTGATTATTCGGCGAATCATCTTTTTCACAACCACACTTGCAAGTGTAACGTCTCACGTTGAAAAATGTCCTGTCACCTGTTGTAGATGGGCCATGTGTGTAGTAAACAAAGTGAAATAAATGATTTTAAGTAGTGCTGACAAGGAAATTCACAAAAAAACATCAGCAAATTGATTTTCTTGGAGAATTTCGGGAGCGATTTTCTTTTGCGTGATTCGCCTCCTCTCTCATTCGCGGGTGAAGAAAGTTCGCAAGCGAAATTGATGGTTTTGCGATTATTCCATCCCTGCGAAAGAGTTAATTTTTCATTCTAATGAACAATTCAAGCTCAAAAGTTTCACCCGAGAATCCCATCCTGCTTAAAGCGTCTTTTTTGCATCAACCCATTGCCGGGCGGCGGCGGTTCAGCCAATTTCCATATAAATAATAAACATTTACATACCCGGGGACAATATAGCATAAATGAATTTCAATTATGCTCTTTGTTCGACTAGCATAGAGAGCGAATGAAAAGAGTTTTTTTGGAAAGGAGCTGAAAAAATTGCCTACCGTTTATTTTCGATTTTTTCGTTCTCCGGCTAAAGCTGCTTCACCGAAATTTGTTGTTATTTTTCTGAGCCTTTTATGATGCTCCACACACACCCACACACTCTTGAACAGTGCCACCCACTCACGTAGACACCGACCTGGGGGAGGATATCCGAAACGTGCCTCACGATGATTTTCCACTCGTTTATTTTTTGGTTCACTCGCGAGCGTACAATTCCAACTGATCGAACCGATGTGTTTACATTACAATGTGTCCCTTAATTAATAATCAATTGATCATTTGATATTCCGGTCTCACTTTTGCTGCGCTTTTTTTATTTTTTTTTTTTTTTGCAATTTTAATTTATCTTTCATTGAGTGTGTAACTTTTCACCGTTTTTTTTTTTCTTTCGAGGCTTAATTTTTCGCTCTCACTTGCCAATTTTCACTCGCTATTTTTTCACCAATTCGACGCCATAAATCCTGCCCACTGAATATTTTCACACAAACGCGCACACCCCACATACGACAGCGCTGGAAGGATATTTATTTGCATTCACCCTCACAGCCGCGCACGATAAATGGTGCTGAAAAATAAAACTCGTTTTTACACTTTGGCTCATCAATTCAGCGAGCGATGCACTTTTTGAAACTCTTTTGTTTTCGCTCGCTCGCACTCACTTCTCTTTCAGAGTTGATTTTGTTGATGTTTACACGTTGGCTTTTCAATCACTTTGCAATTGTGGCACCTCTTTTGTAAGCTGCTGAGAACACTTTCACTCTGTAATTATGAGAGCGACAATGATTGCCATTACTCACTCCTTAATCAGCGAATCACTAGTGATTTTTCACGAAGATTTTCGCTCACGAAAACCCAACAATCACTAATCTGTCACAGCGGCTTAAGCCAATGAGCGCAAATTCCGCTCGCGCGCGCACACGCGAGCAAAATCCTCTCTTCCACGCTAGGAGACCCAAACGACACTCACTTGCACACGCGCACACGGAGAGCTGTTACTTGTTCCCGAAGCGCGTCCTGCCCGACCGGCATCCGATTCGCATCTGGTGAAGGCGCCTCCCGAGCCCGGGATCAAAAGATTCTGTGCGAGAACGAACCGCGAACCGCACGAGGGAAAAACGAACGAAACGCGAGGCAAGAACCGAACGCGATGAGATCGAAGCAGGCTGGCTGTGGGCTGCTGCTGTTACGAAGGTCAGGATTTTTCCGGCTTACTGTTGTTGAGATGGAAATGGGAGAGAAGGCTGAGAGAAAAGCGGAAAATCGGATGGGATGTAGAGAGAGAGAGAGTTCGGGAGAGAAGAGTGAGCGAGTGAAGATGAGAAACATCAGGAGCGAGTGAGCGAACGAGGCGCTCAAGGCGTTACTGACGTTATAGAAAATGAGAACACACGTGTTAGAAATAAGAGTGACTCAACGTGAGTGACCGCAACGATATTTTTCAATTGGAATCAAGTTTGTATCAAGTTTTTGTGAAAGTTTTCCCTCATAACGCATTAAAAAAAATTGATCATGAACCGAAATAAAATTTTAGAAATCAATTTTAGAATGAAGTAAAATTTGCTAACAAAAGCGATCTAATATAAATGGCATATTCAATATGGTGGCGTACTTAAAAATTCAAAAAAAAACTATTTTACCTCAAACTCACCGTTAAGTTACTACGATACACAACTATACTAACCATTTTAACTTTTTGCGCTGTGCTCCACAATCGATTCTCCAATAAATCTTATGTGAAACAAAAACTTTTGAGCAATCCTCTACCAAAACCGGAAATGGATTTTATTTGTATTTGTTGATTTGGCTCAAACTTTGTGGAAGCCTTCCCTATGACCAAATAAGCTATGCTATGTCAACATACAATTTTGGCTGCTGTCCATACAAAAATGGTATGTAAATATTCAAACAACTGTAACTTTTGAGTGAATTTTCTGATCAATTTAGTGTCTTGGGCAAAGTTGATTCTCGAGATTTTTTGATAAGTTTTAGGGGACAAAAATCCGCAACTTTTGAGCCATAGAGAATCTGCCGCCGAGGTATGAATTTTTGAAAAAATAGTGATTTTTGGAACATGACACATTTTTTAATGCAAAATAAAATTTGCAATCGAAAAGTACTTTACAGATTTTTTGATAAAGGGCTTCGTTTTCAAGATATAGCCACCGAAAGTTTGATTTTAGCTAAATATTTGCAGTATTTCTAATTTTAAAAACAGTGACCATGAGTGACCATGTCCAAAAATATTTTTTTTGAAAAGTTCAGAAAATCTTTTATAAAATTGAAGATTGGACCACCGGTTTCTGAGATAGAGCCGCTTTAAGAAATAGAAACACGAAAATTGAAGTTTTCTAAATCTCACCAAAACAACCCATCATTTTCTAATGACGTTATTGATCCTTGCTCTGTAACTTGGATTTGGCCCACACTTTTCTCTCGCACTTTTGACAACAAGATTTCCAAAAACTAGGCAACCAGCAGTTGTTTACAGGGCTGTGGAGTCGGAGTCAGAGTCGGAGTCGGAGCCGGAGTCGGTGGAGTCGGGTCTTTTTGGGGACCCGGAGTCGGAGTCGGAGTCGGAGTCGTCAAAAATCGAACAGCTGGAGTTGGAATCGGAGTCGGAGTCGGCTAAATTTTTTTGAGCTGGAGTCGAAGTCGGAGTCGGTGCCGACATTTTTTTTTTTTTGATATTATTTTTATTATTGCTCATAATTTGTTACAATGCAGGTTAATTCATAAAACTTCTGATATTTTTAATTGTAGCATGCACTGTGTCGCCTCTTATTTTCATTTTTAAATAGATTAATGAGATGCCATTAAGTTTTTGAAGCATTTTTATTGTGATTGGAATGCTTTAATTGTTTTATTTCACTATGATAACCTTTTAGTCCTCTCTAACCCAAGTATGTAGTATCATAAGGGTCATTCCATCTGAAGCGGAACAGCATTTGAAAATTACCCTCTCCGATCCTGCTCAAATTTGGCAGAGCTGTTGATACTATCAAAGCATGCAAGAATCCCGAATTTCATCCAAATCGGACCACCCCCTCCATTTTTGTACCTCCCCAAAAAATTGACTTTTTGGCGATTTTTGACCAAACCTCCTAGTTTCAAACGGCGATAGCTCAGGAACAACAAATCTCAGAAGGTCGGTCTTAGACTCAATTTTGAAGGAAATTGGACGTAGAATCCATTTCCGTGATCAAAATGTTGATTAATTTATTTTTTCTACCTGTATTGCGCAATTGAAAACTTTAAACGGCCGTATCACAAAACACCCCAACTTATTTTTTTTATTTGACCTCACCATCGTGTTCCTCGGCCAATTTTACATAAGAATCACTTATCGACAGAAATGAATATGTTTCGTTCCAGAGATATCGAATTTTAAAGTTTAGTGTTTTCGAGATTACCTACATCAGCTTCATTCGCCGCATCTGCTAGAAGCACACAGGCGAGCTGATCAATAACTGCTACCTGGTAATTTATTGAAATATTATTTCATCATAAATAATCTTTATCAAATTGGGCAAAAAATAACTGTATAACACTGTATTACAAGGAATCTGGAGTTTAATCGCAAATGTGTATCTGCTCAAAAAAATTAATGAAGTGAATTTCTGTGCTAACCCATAGGATAGAGTAATAACGACACACAGTTAAGGGCAGAATTGGATTCCGACGAAGCGAGCAGGAAAATGAAATCTTGTTAGTAACACTGAACAATAAGTGCACGATACATTATTGAGTAAAACATATGAAAACAAATTGTTTATACGTTGTACTCTAGTGGAGTATGAAAAGGATTTCTGGATACCTTCCAGAAATCCTTTTCATACTCCACTAAAAATTTAAGAAAATAACAAAGTTTGATCTGCTGCAAAGTGGCTAATTCCCCAAATTTAGTTGCGATTATTTTGACACCGTCCGAACTACAGTTATTTTTTCTTCTTTAATTCTTAGATTCTTGGAACACAATACGGCTGCTGTCCTCACGTATAAGGATTTTTTAAAATTAAATGTACCTTGACCAAAATCATCATTTAATCAAATGGAGCTGGCTCACAATATAAAAATTGATTTAATATGATCAATCTTTTAAACCATAAATCAGATTTGCCAAATTATGGCAAAGTGTCAATAATAAACTATAATAATAATAATAATAATAAAGCAGGTTTTGGGGTTTTTGCTGAGTGACACTATTTTGCTACCGCCCATGATAAAGGCCCTAGTCATGGCCTAGGAGGTACTCTAAAACGGTTAGCAACACGTAAAAAACGGTGCATTCAAAATAACCCAATAAATATTCCTTTCACAAAAATAGATTGATCAAGGTAGGGGAACAGCATCTAATTCCAGCGTTCCTCTAATGTTGCCATATCAGCGCTTTGGCATTCAATTACAGCTGATTAAAAGCGTTTTCAACTGAAATCGAGTGATAAATAGCTCAATAAGAAGTTAATAAGCAAGTTTCCATCGAGTTTTGCAAAATTTGTTGTTTAAATAGTGAAAATGAGTAAATTGGACGAAACTAGGAGCGAGGACTTAAGCTGCAAAACATACGAGAATTTCCCCTATGAGCCATTTGAATAAATATTTGCGTAAAATTATAAAAATATAAATTAAATTAATCATCTCCCATAACACCAGGTAGCAGTTATTGATCAGCTCGCCTGTGTGCTTCTAGCAGATGCGGCGAATGAAGCTGATGTAGGTAATCTCGAAAACACTAAACTTTAAAATTCGATATCTCTGGAACGAAACATATTCATTTCTGTCGATAAGTGATTCTTATGTAAAATTGGCCGAGGAACACGATGGTGAGGTCAAATCAAAAAAATAAGTTGGGGTGTTTTGAGATACGGCCGTTTAAAGTTTTCAATTGCGCAATACAGGTAGAAAAAATAAATTAATCAACATTTTGATCACGGAAATGGATTCTACGTCCAATTTCCTTCAAAATTGAGTCTAAGACCGACCTTCTGAGATTTGTGGTTCCTGAGCTATCGCCGTTTGAAACTAGGAGGTTTGGTCAAAAATCGCCAAAAAGTCGATTTTTTGGGGAGGTACAAAAATGGAGGGGGTGGTCCGATTTGGATGAAATTCGGGATTCTTGCATGTTTTGATAGTATCAACAGCTCTGCCAAATTTGAGCAGGATCGGAGAGGGTAATTTTCAAATTTGCACTTTTTCGTGCACAGTTGAGATGGAATGACCCATAACTTAAAAAAATAATAGAAAATATTGGTTTTGTATTCAGAAATATTCAATTGTTTCTTGACTGCATCCTTTTGCTTATTTGCAAATTTGACCAAATTAATTCCAGTTCATTCTGAAAAAAGTACTTTACCCCGAAAGCAAATATTTTGGAGGTTTCAACTAAATATTTTTTCAGGAAAAAAGTTACGAGGTACATAAAAATATTAAAAATAATAAGCACTGTTTTTGTAAATCTGAAAAAAAAAAACTCAATAACAGTATAACTCTTCCATCAAATAATCAACGATTTTAACAATCTACTACTTGGAACTCAACATGCGTTTTTTTTATAACTAAGTAGTACTTAGTACAAAAGTACAAAAAAAATCAAAGCGTCACGTTTAAAATTGTGGTTTGGTTGAGCGTATTAGCAGAATGCATTACGTATCTTTGTATTCATACGTTTAAAATATTTGAAACTTACAAAAATATCAAAAAAAAGTTGCAACTAATTTTGAAATAATCATTGAATATGTTAAATATATCGATTATTTCAATGTTTACTATTTCTCTACTAAAATCTGAAAGTGTCGATCCTTGGGAAAACTATTTTGATATTATTGCAAATTATCGCTGAACGAATCTCAAGATTTCAGTTCCAAAAATGTTTCATAAAAATGATAGGATTTTAGTTTATTTTCCAAATATCATTCAACCAGCAAGATTTTCTTCGTTACGTTCGCGCAAATATGACCAAAATGTACCTAAAAATCTTCTTGAAAGGTGACTTTAGGGTCCTTTTGAAATATCTGTGACCTAGAAAATATTTTACCGGAGGCGCGCGATCATTCATAAAGCTTCGTTTTAGGTGAAGATTCAAGAAGTATCGCGCGCCTGCTTTAAAATATATCGAAAATATTAAAATTGAAATACATAAAAAATCCCTAGGTAAAATATTTTTCATGTCGCGGATTTTTGTTAGGAAATTTTCAGGTACATTGATTTGCAATAACAATCTCCTTCAGCCATAGCGTGATGTCCATGTACGTCTTAAATAAAAATCAATGGAGGTTAAAATAATTGATTCGTTTAAAATTATATTTTTAAATCCAAAGTGGCTTTGAGAGTCACTGCGCTTCTTATAAATATCAGCCTAAAAGTGAGCAAATTGAATTTATATGTTAATCGATCATTAAGGCTAGGTTTCTCTTAATGGTTAAATAAAAATATAACAATTAAACATTTAAATTTATTCGTTTCTAATAAACTAAATGTAAATTAGAGGTTATGTTAATAAATCCTTATTTAAAAAGCTGGATTTATTTTCATTTCTGTTTTAATAACGTATAAAACTGGTAACCTAGGAACTTTTTTTCTGTTCTGTGATTCGAACTTATTTTCCTAGCGCCTTGACTTTACACTTTTTAAAGTAATAGTTAAATAATTTTTGAAAAAAAAATGTGGAGTCGGAGTCGGAGTCGGAGCCAACAATTTGTTGAAAGCTGGAGTCGGAGTCGGCTAGAGTTGGCAGGCCGGAGTCGGAGTCGGAGTCGGTTGAAGCTGAAAGCCGGAGCCGGAGTCGGAGTCGGAGTCGGCTAAACTCAGAAAGCTGGAGTCGGAGTCGGAGTCGGAGTCGCTTCAAATATGACCCGACTCCGCAGCCCTGGTTGTTTATTTACATTTCCAGACGCAGTTTCCACCAAACTGGACATACGCACTTTAAAATTGCGATTTACAGGTGAGCAACATCGGCTCGCTTTGATCATTTTTTGAGAAAATTAAAATTTCCAAAGCCAGTTTGACAAGTCGCCATAATGCGATCGATAGCAATAATTTAGTGCGAAGTCCAAGTTAGTAAGAATTGCGCAATATCTCAGCAACTAATGGTCCGATTTTCAATGTTTATACATGAAACATTCGTGAAATTTTCGATCTCTTCGAAAAAAAATATTTTGATTTTTTTTAAATCAAGACTAACATTTAAAAGGACCAAACATTGAATTTTACGCCCATTTTTTGATATTATTTTTTTTGATGTTATGGTAAGTTTCAAAGAATAAATACTTTAAAAAATCACAAAATATCATATTTTTTAAGTACTAAAATTTTTATAATTTGCATAAGGCTGGTACAAATCTCATTGAAAGAAGAACTATTAAAATTTTAGAAATTTATGGGTTGGAAGTTCTTGTTTGATGTTACTTTGCCAATGTTTTCAAAAATGTCATTTTTTTAGGTGTCAACTTTGGCTGTATTTTTGTGTGTCCCGTACTATGCCTCTACGCATTTATGAACAATTTAAATGATAAAGGTACCATTTTATAGCAGAAAATGTGAAAAACAATTGAAAAAATGACTATAAAAACATTACAAAATTAGATAGGCAAAATGTAATGATAGTAGGTGGTAGAATAGGCCAAATACTACCAAAAACAAACATAAACTAAACAAGATAAATGCAAATTAAAATAGTAAAAATGAAACAAGAAAAACATCAAACAAGAGAAGTAAAGTTTTTTGTAGAACAAAAGTTGCTAAAAATTACCTCCTAAACACGGGAAAAATACAATATTTCGAAAAAAAAAATTTGCAGTAGAGGGTTAAAATAACTGTTTCTCGAAGCCAATTGTGTCTCATCTAAAGGTGGAGCAGTCGTGGCTGAACGGTTACGATGTTCGCTTTGAAAGCAAATGGTCGGAATGGTCCTGGGTTCGATTCCCATCTGCTGCTCCCAACGAGAAAGTTCTGGACTCAATGAATTGGAATGGAGCACTTCCATTCGAGCAGTTTTTGCATTTTTCTACAATGTATTTCTTATGGATCGAACTGTCAAAAACTGCTCGACTGCGGCTGCTCCATTAATGAAAAACATGAATGTTCACGGTGGGGTTCAATTCCCTGCCCTTTGGATTGGCAAGCAAAAATGCTTTCCACTTGACCGTGGAGCATTGGTAGCTTGCAGGGGACTTAGACAGATAAAGTTGAATCCAAGAATTGGACGAGAATAAAGTTGAATGCAAGTTGAATATCAGAACTATACAAGAATGCATTGCATGCAAGCAGGCGCATTGGAAATGAACCTACATTACCTCGCTTAAACTTATCGGACCCGAATGACTCTTGAGTTAAGTGGTCCTTAAACGCAAATAAATAAATAAAAACCTCGCTAAAACTAGCCAGGGCGACACAGAATTCATCCTATAAGAGATGAGAAAAATTGATAAAGCTTTCCTATGAGAAATTAGAACACACGAAGAATTCGAACAACAATGCAAACGGGCGTAACCACTCGCCTAGGGTGCCTCCTTAGTAACTTGGGCTCAGACAATCATCACATCACATGGTGAAATCCAGTCTGCAATCCGCCAAAATCACCGTCTCCTGTCCGTGTCCTGTCCATGGACAAATTTTGTGATTTGTTTAATAGTTAATGTTTATGATGTCATGTTTTTTTTTCTTTCAATATTTTTGAGAAAATGTTACAAAAAGACTCACAAAATGCAGGATGGTATGTCTATTTAAAAAACAATAATCAATTACTAAAATAGATTTTTAGAAATGTGGTCCTAACTTCAAAATGTCCAAAAACCAATAGTGTCGATTCTCCAGGCAATTTTACAAAAAAAATCGCTATTATATTCACTAGCACTGATAACAGAAAAAAGTTATAATCTTTCAAGCTCACTTATTTTATTACTCAAACCTTGCCTTTCCGGCTAACCTTCTTCGCTCGCCAAAATGTGATTAGAGTTATGAACTTTCTTCTTTCCAGCTCGAAATCTTTTACAGCACCGGGCGTTCTGCCGTGCATTCATATTCATGTGAATGGGACAAACCAAAAAGTTGGGGGAAGAAAGTTGAATCCCGCTGAGGATACACAAAACTCCCAAGTTGAGAACATCCCCTTTCTTGTTCGCTTCCCACCATCAAAGGCCCGTCATAAACCTTGCAGTTTATTTTCCGTCTGAATGGAAAATCGAAAGTAAAAGAAACATTCAATTTCTTGGCTTCCCCCCCGGTTGGGAGCCTGTTGCTTTCCGGTTTTGCTGTTCACGTTGAAGTTGATGCGATGCTTTTAGGAGATTAAAATTGTGGCCACCCCTTACCAAAGTTTGAGCTTACCTTGTGTAAATTCTTCATATTTTTATATTTTTAATTGAATCGAGTTTAAAAAGTCTATTCAAAGGTAAAAATAAAATTTTCCATGTTATTATAGCGATGCATAACGAATCAAAAGAAAAACGTTCAAACAGCCTGCCTACTTGTGGGCGCATTCAACCTGCACCCCACCACCTTTTCACACCTCAACCTGCCGTAACAATAACAAAAACATTTGTGGAACCACCCATTACAGAGGTAGGCCTTGACATTGTTTTCACACCCATTCCCCTCTTTTCACCATCCTCTGGCGGCGACCAAGTGCACCCAAGACGAAACAATGCGTCCATTGTTCAGCCCCGGAAACAAAAGAGTACAGTGTGAACGAACGCTCCAGTGTAGGGGAAAGTGGGGCAAGTGTAACAAGCTAAGGAAATCCTCGTTAAAACCCATTAAAACGTTAAAACATCTGTCGGATTTTTTCATAATCACCTTATTTCAGGTCTTGACTAAGACTTTGACAGAACAAATTTTGAAAAAATCCTGTTTTTCCATGTTAAAAATTGATTTTAAAATTTCTGATTTTCCGTACGTTCTACTCAACTAGTGGGGCAAGATGAACAACCCGTTGGGGCAAGAGGAACGATGCATGAAACAACATGTTAATTTGATAACAAGTGAACTGCTATCACTTTGAAACATCAGATTAGAATGTATTTAAAACGTTTCTTTCACTTTTAGGTTTAATAATAATATATTTTATATTTTAATATATTTTTTATTTTAATAATATTTTACTAAAAATTTGATTTTTTTTACGAAAACAAATTATTGCTTAGATGATAAATAGTAAATTTTCATAGTATCACTTTATTTTGTAGGAACTTTTTTTTAAACAATTGTTTATCAGTTTTTAAGAACTTTTTTGTATTTATTTCCCAATAAAATATGTTGTTGCAGAAATTCGTATTTTTTTCCATACTAAAAATCCATATGGTACACTTGCCCCACCTGAACAAGATTTCTAAAAGCTCTCAACAAAAAAAAACCAAAAGTTAAATCATACTTTCTAATAGGTGCAAATCATTGGTTGGAACACTACTGATCTAGGAAAAATAGGATTTTGATAAAATGAGCCTTTAAACGAACCGTAAGCCTTATTTTGTACTTTCCAAATATTATAAGAAAACAAAGGTTTTTAAAAAACTTCATTAAATCTTATGCTCCGTGGCGTTTACGTCGTTTTGGCGGTTACGTGGTAGTAGAATTAGTTAATTGCACTGCTAGCAACAATTCCTCATACTGGAAATAATCAAAATTGTAAAAATTACGGCCGTACGAGCGATTGTTCCTCTTGCCCCATATGGTCGTCTTGCCCCACCTTCCCCTAAGTGTGAGCGCGTGAACAATTGTTGCGCCGCTTTCTAAACCCTATTGTGTGTGTGTGTGTGTGTGTGAGCGAATTGCTTCTGTCAAAGTTTACAATTCTTGACGCGTCGTCGCCTACTACTGCTCGCCCAGAGTGCTGCATACATTCAGGCTAAAAGCAGCCGCGTTGAGGGGTTTGTGATGGAGGTTGCATAACTTGCAGGCGCTGCTACTGTTGCTGTTGGGTGGAAAGTGTTTTGACCTGCCGCAGGGTGGCACATTTCAAGTGTTGGCGTTCTTTCGTCCGGGGACGTCTCAAGAAGGAGATGGCCCTCGGAGGAAATGGACCTGCACACTCGACTTGGTCCGGGCTTGAGGAGGTTTAGGAAGAGCAACAGTGCCACGTGTGCGTATGCATTACCTGATGCCGTATGTGAAGAACTAAAATAAACCCTTTGTTGGAAGAGAGGATTCAGTCGAACTACTTGAGAGTGTACACGGAAAATAGAACAACAATCATCTTACAAAATAAAGCAAAAATACAAAAATACAAAAATACAAAAATACAAAAATACAAAAATACAAAAATACAAAAATACAAAAATACAAAAATACAAAAATACAAAAATACAAAAATACAAAAATACAAAAATACAAAAATACAAAAATACAAAAATACAAAAATACAAAAATACAAAAATACAAAAATACAAAAATACAAAAATACAAAAATACAAAAATACAAAAATACAAAAATACAAAAATACAAAAATACAAAAATACAAAATACAAAAATACAAAAATACAAAAATACAAAAATACAAAAATACAAAAATACAAAAATACAAAAATACAAAATACAAAAATATAAAATACAAAAATACAAAATACAAAATACAAAAATACAAAAATACAAAAATACAAAAATACAAAAATACAAAAATAAAAATACAAAAATAAAATACAAAAATACAAAATACAAAAATACAAAAATACAAAAATACAAAAATACAAAATACAAAAATACAAAAATACAAAAATACAAAAATACAAAAATACAAAAATACAAAAATACAAAAATACAAAAATACAAAAATACAAAAATACAAAAATACAAAAATACAAAAATACAAAAATACAAAATACAAAAATACAAAAATACAAAAATACAAAAATACAAAAATACAAAAATACAAAAATACAAAAATACAAAAATACAAAAATACAAAAATACAAAAATACAAAAATACAAAAATACAAAATACAAAAATACAAAAATACAAAAATACAAAAATACAAAAATACAAAAATACAAAAATACAAAAATACAAAAATACAAAAATACAAAAATACAAAAATACAAAAATACAAAAATACAAAAATACAAAATACAAAAATACAAAAATACAAAAATACAAAAATACAAAAATACAAAAATACAAAAATACAAAATACAAAAATACAAAAATACAAAAATACAAAAATACAAAATACAAAAATACAAAAATACAAAAATACAAAAATACAAAAATACAAAAATACAAAAATACAAAAATACAAAAATACAAAAATACAAAAATACAAAATACAAAAATACAAAAATACAAAAATACAAAAATACAAAATACAAAAATACAAAAATACAAAAATACAAAAATACAAAAATACAAAAATACAAAAATACAAAAATACAAAAATACAAAAATACAAAAATACAAAAATACAAAAATACAAAAATACAAAAATACAAAAATACAAAAATACAAAAATACAAAAATACAAAAATACAAAAATACAAAAATACAAAAATACAAAAATACAAAAATACAAAAATACAAAAATACAAAATACAAAAATACAAAAATACAAAAATACAAAAATACAAAAATACAAAAATACAAAAATACAAAATACAAAATACAAAAATACAAAAATACAAAATACAAAAATACAAAAATACAAAAATACAAAAATACAAAAATACAAAAATACAAAAATACAAAAATACAAAAATACAAAAATACAAAAATACAAAAATACAAAATACAAAAATACAAAAATACAAAAATACAAAAATACAAAAATACAAAAATACAAAAATACAAAAATACAAAAATACAAAAATACAAAATACAAAAATACAAAAACAAAAATACAAAAATACAAAAATACAAAAATACAAAAATACAAAAATACAAAATACAAAAAAATACAAAAATACAAAAATACAAAAATACAAAAATACAAAAATACAAAAATACAAAAATACAAAAATACAAAAATACAAAAATACAAAAATACAAAAATACAAAAATACAAAAATACAAAAATACAAAAATACAAAAATACAAAAATACAAAAATACAAAATACAAAAATACAAAAATACAAAAATACAAAAATACAAAATACAAAAATACAAAAATACAAAAATACAAAATACAAAAATACAAAAATACAAAATACAAAAATACAAAAATACAAAAATACAAAATACAAAAATACAAAATACAAAATACAAAATACAAAAATACAAAAATACAAAATACAAAATACAAAAATACAAAAATACAAAAATACAAAAATACAAAAATACAAAAATACAAAAATACAAAAATACAAAAATACAAAAATACAAAAATACAAAAATACAAAAATACAAAAATACAAAAATACAAAAATACAAAAATACAAAAATACAAAAATACAAAAATACAAAAATACAAAAATACAAAAATACAAAAATACAAAATACAAAAATACAAAATACAAAAATACAAAAATACAAAATACAAAAATACAAAAATACAAAAATACAAAATACAAAATACAAAAATACAAAAATACAAAAATACAAAAATACAAAAATACAAAAATACAAAAATACAAAAATACAAAAATACAAAAATACAAAAATACAAAAATACAAAATACAAAAATACAAAAATACAAAAATACAAAATACAAAAATACAAAAATACAAAATACAAAAATACAAAAATACAAAAATACAAAAATACAAAAATACAAAATACAAAAATACAAAAATACAAAATACAAAAATACAAAATACAAAAATACAAAAATACAAAAATACAAAAATACAAAAATACAAAAATACAAAAATACAAAAATACAAAATACAAAAATACAAAAATACAAAATACAAAAATACAAAAATACAAAAATACAAAATACAAAAATACAAAAATACAAAAATACAAAAATACAAAAATACAAAAATACAAAAATACAAAAATACAAAATACAAAAATACAAAAATACAAAAATACAAAAATACAAAAATACAAAAATACAAAAATACAAAATACAAAAATACAAAAATACAAAAATACAAAATACAAAAATACAAAAATACAAAATACAAAATACAAAAATACAAAAATACAAAAATACAAAATACAAAAATACAAAAATACAAAAATACAAAAATACAAAATACAAAAATACAAAATACAAAAATACAAAAATACAAAAATACAAAAATACAAAAATACAAAAATACAAAAATACAAAAATACAAAAATACAAAAATACAAAAATACAAAAATACAAAAATACAAAAATACAAAAATACAAAAATACAAAAATACAAAAATACAAAAATACAAAAATACAAAAATACAAAAATACAAAAATACAAAAATACAAAAATACAAAAATACAAAAATACAAAATACAAAAATACAAAAATACAAAAATACAAAAATACAAAAATACAAAAATACAAAAATACAAAAATACAAAAATACAAAAATACAAAAATACAAAAATACAAAAATACAAAAATACAAAAATACAAAAATACAAAAATACAAAATACAAAAATACAAAAATACAAAAATACAAAAATACAAAAATACAAAAATACAAAAATACAAAAATACAAAAATACAAAAATACAAAAATACAAAAATACAAAAATACAAAAATACAAAAATACAAAAATACAAAAATACAAAAATACAAAAATACAAAATACAAAAATACAAAAATACAAAAATACAAAAATACAAAAATACAAAAATACAAAAATACAAAAATACAAAAATACAAAAATACAAAAATACAAAAATACAAAAATACAAAAATACAAAAATACAAAAATACAAAAATACAAAAATACAAAATACAAAAATACAAAAATACAAAAATACAAAAATACAAAAATACAAAAATACAAAAATACAAAAATACAAAAATACAAAAATACAAAAATACAAAAATACAAAATACAAAAATACAAAAATACAAAAATACAAAAATACAAAAATACAAAAATACAAAAATACAAAAATACAAAAATACAAAAATACAAAAATACAAAAATACAAAAATACAAAAATACAAAAATACAAAAATACAAAAATACAAAAATACAAAATACAAAAATACAAAAATACAAAAATACAAAAATACAAAATACAAAAATACAAAAATACAAAAATACAAAAATACAAAAATACAAAAATACAAAAATACAAAAATACAAAAATACAAAATACAAAAATACAAAAATACAAAAATACAAAATACAAAAATACAAAATACAAAAATACAAAAATACAAAAATACAAAAATACAAAAATACAAAATACAAAAATACAAAAATACAAAATACAAAAATACAAAAATACAAAAATACAAAAATACAAAATACAAAAATACAAAATACAAAAATACAAAAATACAAAAATACAAAAATACAAAAATACAAAAATACAAAAATACAAAAATACAAAAATACAAAAATACAAAAATACAAAAATACAAAAATACAAAAATACAAAAATACAAAAATACAAAAATACAAAAATACAAAAATACAAAATACAAAAATACAAAATACAAAAATACAAAAATACAAAAATACAAAAATACAAAAATACAAAAATACAAAATACAAAAATACAAAATACAAAAATACAAAAATACAAAATACAAAAATACAAAAATACAAAATACAAAAATACAAAAATACAAAATACAAAAATACAAAAATACAAAAATACAAAATACAAAAATACAAAAATACAAAAATACAAAAATACAAAAATACAAAATACAAAAATACAAAAATACAAAAATACAAAAATACAAAATACAAAAATACAAAAATACAAAAATACAAAAATACAAAAATACAAAAATACAAAAATACAAAAATACAAAATACAAAAATACAAAAATACAAAAATACAAAAATACAAAATACAAAAATACAAAAATACAAAAATACAAAATACAAAAATACAAAATACAAAAATACAAAAATACAAAATACAAAATACAAAAATACAAAAATACAAAAATACAAAATACAAAAATACAAAAATACAAAAATACAAAAATACAAAAATACAAAAATACAAAAATACAAAAATACAAAAATACAAAAATACAAAAATACAAAAATACAAAAATACAAAAATACAAAAATACAAAAATACAAAAATACAAAAATACAAAATACAAAAATACAAAATACAAAAATACAAAAATACAAAAATACAAAAATACAAAAATACAAAAATACAAAAATACAAAAATACAAAAATACAAAAATACAAAAATACAAAAATACAAAAATACAAAAATACAAAAATACAAAAATACAAAAATACAAAAATACAAAATACAAAAATACAAAAATACAAAAATACAAAAATACAAAAATACAAAAATACAAAATACAAAAATACAAAATACAAAAATACAAAAATACAAAATACAAAAATACAAAAATACAAAAATACAAAAATACAAAAATACAAAAATACAAAAATACAAAAATACAAAAATACAAAAATACAAAAATACAAAAATACAAAATACAAAATACAAAAATACAAAAATACAAAAATACAAAAATACAAAATACAAAAATACAAAATACAAAAATACAAAATACAAAAATACAAAAATACAAAAATACAAAAATACAAAATACAAAAATACAAAAATACAAAAATACAAAAATACAAAAATACAAAAATACAAAAATACAAAATACAAAAATACAAAAATACAAAAATACAAAATACAAAAATACAAAAATACAAAAATACAAAAATACAAAAATACAAAAATACAAAAATACAAAAATACAAAAATACAAAATACAAAATACAAAAATACAAAAATACAAAAATACAAAATACAAAAATACAAAAATACAAAAATACAAAAATACAAAAATACAAAAATACAAAATACAAAAATACAAAAATACAAAATACAAAAATACAAAAATACAAAAATACAAAATACAAAAATACAAAAATACAAAATACAAAATACAAAAATACAAAATACAAAAATACAAAAATACAAAAATACAAAAATACAAAATACAAAAATACAAAAATACAAAAATACAAAAATACAAAAATACAAAAATACAAAAATACAAAAATACAAAATACAAAAATACAAAAATACAAAAATACAAAAATACAAAAATACAAAATACAAAAATACAAAAATACAAAAATACAAAATACAAAAATACAAAAATACAAAAATACAAAATACAAAATACAAAAATACAAAAATACAAAAATACAAAAATACAAAAATACAAAAATACAAAAATACAAAAATACAAAAATACAAAAATACAAAAACACAAAAATACAAAAATACAAAAATACAAAAATACAAAAATACAAAAATACAAAAATACAAAAATACAAAAATACAAAAATACAAAAATACAAAAATACAAAAATACAAAAATACAAAATACAAAAATACAAAAATACAAAAATACAAAAATACAAAAATACAAAATACAAAAATACAAAAATACAAAATACAAAAATACAAAATACAAAATACAAAAATACAAAAATACAAAAATACAAAAATACAAAATACAAAAATACAAAAATACAAAAATACAAAAATACAAAAATACAAAAATACAAAAATACAAAATACAAAAATACAAAAATACAAAAATACAAAAATACAAAAATACAAAAATACAAAAATACAAAAATACAAAAATACAAAAATACAAAAATACAAAAATACAAAAATACAAAAATACAAAATACAAAAATACAAAAATACAAAAATACAAAAATACAAAAATACAAAAATACAAAAATACAAAAATACAAAAATACAAAAATACAAAAATACAAAAATACAAAAATACAAAAATACAAAATACAAAAATACAAAAATACAAAAATACAAAAATACAAAAATACAAAAATACAAAAATACAAAAATACAAAAATACAAAAATACAAAAATACAAAAATACAAAATACAAAAATACAAAAATACAAAATACAAAAATACAAAAATACAAAATACAAAAATACAAAATACAAAAATACAAAAATACAAAATACAAAAATACAAAATACAAAAATACAAAAATACAAAAATACAAAAATACAAAAATACAAAAATACAAAAATACAAAACAAAAATACAAAAATACAAAAATACAAAAATACAAAATACAAAAATACAAAAATACAAAATACAAAAATACAAAATACAAAATACAAAAATACAAAAATACAAAAATACAAAATACAAAAATACAAAAATACAAAAATACAAAAATACAAAAATACAAAAATACAAAATACAAAAATACAAAAATACAAAAATACAAAATACAAAAATACAAAAATACAAAAATACAAAAATACAAAAATACAAAAATACAAAAATACAAAATACAAAAATACAAAAATACAAAAATACAAAAATACAAAAATACAAAATACAAAAATACAAAAATACAAAAATACAAAAATACAAAAATACAAAATACAAAATACAAAAATACAAAATACAAAATACAAAAATACAAAAATACAAAATACAAAAATACAAAAATACAAAAATACAAAAATACAAAAATACAAAAATACAAAAATACAAAAATACAAAAATACAAAAATACAAAAATACAAAATACAAAAATACAAAATACAAAAATACAAAAATACAAAAATACAAAATACAAAATACAAAATACAAAAATACAAAATACAAAAATACAAAAATACAAAATACAAAAATACAAAATACAAAAATACAAAAATACAAAATACAAAATACAAAATACAAAAATACAAAAATACAAAATACAAAAATACAAAAATACAAAATACAAAAATACAAAAATACAAAAATACAAAAATACAAAAATACAAAATACAAAATACAAAATACAAAAATACAAAAATACAAAAATACAAAAATACAAAAATACAAAAATACAAAAATACAAAAATACAAAAATACAAAATACAAAATACAAAATACAAAATACAAAAATACAAAAATACAAAATACAAAATACAAAAATACAAAAATACAAAAATACAAAATACAAAAATACAAAATACAAAAATACAAAAATACAAAAATACAAAAATACAAAAATACAAAAATACAAAATACAAAAATACAAAATACAAAAATACAAAAATACAAAATACAAAAATACAAAAATACAAAAATACAAAAATACAAAAATACAAAAATACAAAAATACAAAAATACAAAAATACAAAAATACAAAAATACAAAAATACAAAAATACAAAAATACAAAAATACAAAAATACAAAAATACAAAAATACAAAAATACAAAAATACAAAATACAAAAATACAAAATACAAAAATACAAAAATACAAAAATACAAAAATACAAAAATACAAAAATACAAAAATACAAAAATACAAAAATACAAAAATACAAAATACAAAAATACAAAAATACAAAATACAAAAATACAAAAATACAAAAATACAAAAATACAAAAATACAAAAATACAAAATACAAAAATACAAAATACAAAAATACAAAAATACAAAAATACAAAAATACAAAATACAAAAATACAAAAATACAAAAATACAAAAATACAAAAATACAAAAATACAAAAATACAAAAATACAAAAATACAAAAATACAAAAATACAAAAATACAAAAATACAAAAATACAAAAATACAAAAATACAAAAATACAAAAATATAAAAATACAAAAATACAAAAATACAAAAATACAAAAATACAAAAATACAAAAATACAAAATTACAAAAATACAAAAATACAAAAATACAAAAATACAAAAATACAAAATACAAAAATACAAAATATTTTTATACAAAAATACAAAAATATAAAAATACAAAAATACAAAAATACAAAATACAACAAAAAAAATACAAAAATACAAAAAAAAACAGAAAAAAACAGAAATGCTAAAATACTAAATAAAAGAACTTTTCCCAGTGCACCTTAAGGACGCAACTCCCTCTGATTCTTCAAGTGCAGCTGCATTTCATTGCATATTCTTGAGCAGTGTGCACTTGTAATGTAATGAAATCCAAACAGTTGTGCGTGTGTGAGTGTGTGTGTGTGTGTGCGTTCAAGTATCACCCTACATGGAAAAGGACATTTTACGCAACAGGTAATATCCTTGTCTGTGACCTGGAGGCTTTCAGTTCAAACACTGTTGTTGCATAATGTAAGGGGCTCTGCCATAATAAACATATGACTGGCTGAACGCCGGAATGGGAAAAGTGGGTGCAATTAGAGCTTTTGTTGGGGCAATTTACATGCACGTTGCATATTTTATTGGTGCACCCCCTGCTGAATAGCAATCACTTTGCCACTTTGGATGGAAAATTGGCGTTAATGTGACGGTTTGTGATTTTATGCATTGGAAATAACAACAACGGGCAATAATCAACACGTCGGTAGTTATGTATTTTGTATAGCAAAATTATTTGAAATGCCGAACAACAATCCTAACTTTAAGCCTAAGGGATCACTGGTAATGTGTAGAAAGTCTAACAAAAAAAACTAACTTAATCCACCTATGTGGTTGATGCCTTCCTCACTTTTTACCAACAATGGGAAATATGCGTGGTTTGGACAAATATTTCAGCTATTTTTTTAGATCTAGAAATATACTGGACTCGTTGGAAAGGTCTTTCAATTACCTACCCACGATGGGTCGGATGTTGAATCCAGACATCGTTTACATACATTTAAGTGAGATCCGGCTTCAAAAAAGTACATAAATATCACTTAAGTGGTCATAACTCGAGACAGGGTTGCCAGATCTTCAATGTTGTGGACTCGTTGGAAAGGTCTTTCAATTAACTAACCAACGATGGGTTGGATGATGGATCCGGACATCGTTTACATACATTTAAGTGAGATCCGGCTTCAAAAAAGTACATAAATATCACTTAAGTGGTCATAACTCGAGACAGGGTTGCCAGATCTTCAATGATGTGGACTCGTTGGAAAGGTCTTTCAATTACCTAACCAACGATGGGTTGGATGATGGATCCGGACATCGTTTACATACATTTAAGTGAGATCCGGCTTCAAAAAAGTACATAAATATCACTTAAGTGGTCATAACTCGAGACAGTGTTGCCAGATCTTCAATGTTGTGGACTCGTTGGATAGGTCTTTCAATTTTCTAACCAACGATGGGTCGGATGATGGATCCGGACATCGTTTACATACATTTAAGTGAGATCCGGCTTCAAAAAAGTACATAAATATCACTTAAGTGGTCATAACTCGAGACAGGGTTGCCAGATCTTCAATGTTGTGGACTCGTTGGAAAGGTCTTTCAATTTTCTAACCAACGATGGGTTGGATGATGGATCCGGACATCGTTTACATACATTTAAGTGAGATCCGGCTTCAAAAAAGTACATAAATATCACTTAAGTGGTCATAACTCGAGACAGGGTTGCCAGATCTTCAATGTTGTGGACTCGTTGGATAGGTCTTTCAATTACCTAACCAACGATGGGTCGGATGATGGATCCGGACATCGTTTACATACATTTAAGTGAGATCCGGCTTCAAAAAAGTACATAAATATCACTTAAGTGGTCATAACTCGAGACAGTGTTGCCAGATCTTCAATGTTGTGGACTCGTTGGATAGGTCTTTCAATTACCTAACCAACGATGGGTTGGATGATGGATCCGGACATCGTTTACATACATTTAAGTGAGATCCGGCTTCAAAAAAGTACATAAATATCACTTAAGTGGTCATAACTCGAGACAGTGTTGCCAGATCTTTAATGTTGTGGACTCGTTGGATAGGTCTTTCAATTTTCTAACCAACGATGGGTCGGATGATGGATCCGGACATCGTTTACATACATTTAAGTGAGATCCGGCTTCAAAAAAGTACATAAATATCACTTAAGTGGTCATAACTCGAGACAGTGTTGCCAGATCTTCAATGTTGTGGACTCGTTGGATAGGTCTTTCAATTACCTAACCAACGATGGGTTGGATGATGGATCCGGACATCGTTTACATACATTTAAGTGAGATCCGGCTTCAAAAAAGTACATAAATGTCACTTAAGTGGTCATAACTCGAGACAGGGTTGCCAGATCTTCAATGTTGTGGACTTGTTGGAAAGGACTTTCAATTACCTAACCAACGATGGGTTGGAAGATGGATTCGGACATCGTTTACATACATTTAAGTGAGATCCGGCTTCAAAAAAGTACATAAATATCACTTAAGTGGTCATAACTCGAGACAGTGTTGCCAGATCTTCAATGTTGTCGACTCGTTGGATAGGTCTTTCAATTACCTAACCAACGATGGGTCGGATGATGGATCCGGACATCGTTTACATACATTTAAATGAGATCCGGCTTCAAAAAAGTACATAAATGTCACTTAAGTGGTCATAACTCGAGACAGGGTTGCCAGATCTTCAATGTTGTGGACTCGTTGGAAAGGACTTTCAATTACCTAACCAACGATGGATTGGATGTTGGATCCAGACATCGTGTACATACATTTAAGTGAGATCCGGCTTCAAAAAAGTACATAAATATCTCTTAGGTGGTCATAACTCGAGACAGGGTTGCCAGATCTTCAATGTTGTGGACTCGTTAGAAAGGTCTTTCAATTACCTGACCAACGATGGGTCGGATGATGGATCCGGACATCGTTTACATACATTTAAGTGAGATCCGGCTTCAAAAAAGTACATAAATGTCACTTAAGTGGTCATAACTCGAGACAGGGTTGCCAGATCTTCAATGTTGTGGACTTGTTGGAAAGGACTTTCAATTACCTAACCAACGATGGGTCGGATGATGGATCCGGACATCGTTTACATGCATTTAAGTGAGATCCGGCTTCAAAAAAGTACATAAATATCACTTAAGTGGTCATAACTCGAGACAGGGTTGCCAGATCTTCAATGTTGTGGACTCGTTGGATAGGTCTTTCAATTACCTAACCAACGATGGGTCGGATGATGGATCCGGACATCGTTTACATGCATTAAATGAGATCCGGATATATGTGAAAACACATTTTTATACATAACTTTTGAACTAGTTATCGAAACTTCAAACAATTCAATAGCGATGTATGGGACCCTAAACCAAGTCGATTGCAACTGGTTTGATCAAAATCGGTTCAGCCAGTGCTGAGAAAACTTAGTGAGAATTTTAGTCACATACATACATACACACACATACACACACACATACACACACACATACACACACACATACACACACACATACACACACACAGACATTTGTTCAGTTTTCGATTCTGAGTCGATATGTATACATGAAGGTGGGTCTTTGAGCTTTTAATAAAAAGTTCATTTTTAGAGCAGGATTATAGCCTTACCTCAGTGAGGAAGGCAAAAATCATATCAAATTATTTGCTACTCGAAACTAGGTGTCCGATGGCTGGATTTTTGAGGCAACTGCAAACCTCTTTTTAACACCTAAGCTTCCATTGAGTCGAACTGACGATCTTTTTCACAAATCTCGTCTCGAAAAAAGCCACCGGGACCGACTGGGATTGAACCCAGGTCGACTGGGTGAGAGGCAAGCACGGTTACCCCTACACCACGGGTCCCGGCAAAATTCAAAAAAATTGTCTATTTTAAAAACAGGTTTCGCAGTACCACCAAATTTTGAAAGCAAGGCAATTTCGATTCCAAAAACACATCAACTAATGACATTCTGCTCGAACCTTCAACCAAACCAACAAACAACTTCATCGACCAGTCCGACGTCCAGCGCAGACGTGCTAATCTAGTTCGTAACGTAGTACCAGGCCCGATGTGCGGTGAGTCCTTGGCTTCCGACCATCGAGCCAAAGTTAATTTAATGCAGTTCCCAGATCCAGATATTTCGAAGCTGCAGCTTGGTTCAAGCTCTCCTGATATGGACGCAATTGTGCGCCAACCTACCTCCGACAAACGTGGCCATCATGGACTTGGACACGCACCTTGACCGTGCGAGGTTCTGCAGGAGAACCAACGCGTGTGAGGCTTCAAACTGACGGGAGCTTAATTAGCCCTGCCTGTTCTCTCCAAGTATCGGCGGTCCGCATCGTCACAACAACTTCGAAAGCGGTCCTCTAGGGCTCATCGGCATCGGCCAGAAAACCGTAAGCTAGAGTAGCATTGTCAAAATGAGTTCAAAGATTCAAGATAAGCCAAAAATTTGATGAACTGGCAACACTGTCATAATTCAAGTGAAGGACCTTAAAACGTCCCAACAACTAACAAATCCCTCCCATCTTCGGTACTATTCAAATTGTAACCTGTTTTTTTGTTGGGAGTAGGGGGAGGACCTTTATTTCATGGACCACCAGCGATGGTAACTCGTGACAACCTTGCACTATCGTCGTCGTCGACGTTGTTGTTTTCCCCTCCAAACGCGTGGGGTTGAGTAGTTCCAATCAGCTCCTCGCAGCAATAGTTTTGGTTTTACATACAGGACTTTGCTTCTTTCGTCAAGCAGCGTATCCAGTCTGCGATTAGCAGAGCAGTGAGTCAGACGTGCGTGCCTCTAACACCAAATAAGTGCTAAAAAGTGCAAAAAATGCTTCACGGCAAGAAAAATTGATTTGAAGAAGTTAAAGAATGCCGAAGCGCTACCTACAAAGCCAGGCAGCTTGAGCAAGAACGCTCAAAATTCGTCTGGAAACCAGTTCGCTACCCTCCCTGTTGACGTGAGCTAGATGGAAGAAGTTGAACGACTGATCGGGTTTATCAAATCTGGTGCTTTACGAGCTTCCATTCGATTGTGTACTGATGGACTCAAAATTCTGCTACCTACCAGAAAGGATTACAGCTACGTTCGGGATTTCCTGAACAACACAAAGATTGAATACTACAGCCATGACGATCCAGGTAAACGCCCCATGAAACAGGTCCTCCGAGGCCTGTACGACATGGATGTGAGTGTGCTGAAAGAACAGCTAAAGACTCATAATTTGAACGTGATCGAAGTCTTCAAGATGACGAGACACAACAAGGACATCAAGTATCGTGATCAGCTGTACCTGGTTCATCTCGAGAAAGGATCGACAACGCCGTCTGAGCTGAAAGCAGTTCGGGCAATTTTCAACATCATCGTGACTTGGGAACGTTATCGTCCAGTGCACCGTGACGTGACGCAATGTTCGAACTGCTTACACTTTGGACATGGTGGAAGGAACTGTTTCATCAAGAGTCGTTGTGCAACCTGCGGAGGTGAGCACAAAACTCAAACTTGCAACACAAATGCTTCAATTGCGGTGGTGACCATTCGACCAAGAATCGTAGCTGCCCAAAACGAGCTGAGTTTGTGAAAATTCGGCAGCAAGCGACGACGAGGCACCAATCAAATCGACGCAAAACACCAACAACACCAGGAGTGGAATCTACTCGAGTGGTTCCAAATCTGCAGCCATTGCCGTTGAGTCAGCGGCAAAAAGTTGCAGAGATTACAACACCTCCAGGTTTCAGTCAGCAACCGAGGGAAAACCAACCAGCATCAACGGATGAAGGCAGTAGTGACCAGTTTTCACCACATGAACTTCTGAACATTTTCATCGAGATGACAACAACACTGCGTGGGTGCAAAACTCGTGCGGAATAAGTAAGAACGCTTGTAGGATTTATCTTAAAATACAGTTTGTAGTTTACTCGTTCTAATGATTTTGAATATTTCAATGATTTTTTTTTTTAGTTTTAAGTTAGGATTAGTTGTTAAAATATTTTTTTCTTTTTATCCAAATGTATTCGATTCAATGCAATAATGTAAAACAATTTGAAGTTAATTAAATAAATGTGATCAAAACAACACAGATGAAGAGCATTAAGCCATATCACTTAGCATGATGTAATTATTATAAGAAAGTTCAATAAAGACATATTTAATTTCAAAAAAAAATCTAGCATCGTAGGTTGATGCAATTTGGGGTGAAAATGAGATAACTAGCTGGCTGTTTGTTTTCCGCATGCGAGGCCAAGGTGGGGGTTCATTTTGGGGCGAAACAGGCGATGGGAAAATCTTATTTTGTAACTGTCACGTGCAGGCGTTGGGATTTGGGTTCCGTCGATGTTGACACAACTGATGGCGTCGAGTTTGTTTGAAAGGCAAAGGTTAGACAAATGAAATGTTTATCTCAAAATAATCAAATTGAACCTCTGTGAATACAACAACATCTGTATTAAATTAAAACCAACAGTGTGAAACTATTGCTTGTAAAAAAATTATATTAAATTACCACAAAAAAATGTTGTGATTACATTTTTATAAGGACTGGACATAAGATGTAAAGTTCCGCTCGGGTAATATGTAAAATGTATCAACTTTAAACTGTAAAGTAAAGATAATATAGGAAATCTTATCCATCTTATCCATCGATATCTAAAGAGCAATTCTCTACGATATCGATCTTTATCTTTTAATTTTAATTTTTGTATTTTTTATTCCGGCTGAAACTTTGTTGTTGCCTTCGACACCATTTTGCATCATAAATTTGTTCATATATTTTTCTATGCAAATTTGGCAGCTGTTAATACAAAAATGATGTGTGAAAATTCTAAAATCTGTATCTTTTGAAGAATTTTTTTGATCGATTTGGTGTCTTCCGCAAATTTGCAGGTATTTTTTTTAAGTAGGAAAATTGATGTTTTCTAAGTCTCACTCAAGCAACCCACCATTTTTTAAAGTCGATATATCAGCAACTAATGGTCCAATTTTCAATGTTAATATAAGAAACATTCGTGAAATTTTCCGATCTTTTCGAATACGATATTTAATAAAAGAATAGAATGTTTGGACCTTTAAAATGTTTGTCTTGATATTGTTTTAGGAAATTTCGGAAAATATCATGAATGTCTCATGTTTTAACATTGAAAATCAGACCATTAGTTGTTGTGGGTTTAGTGGGTTGTTTGGGTGAGCCTTAGAAAACATCAATTTCCTATTTTTTAATCTTTGCATGGTAATATCTCAGCAACTAAGGGTCGTTTCAGCAAAGTCCAGAAAAGCAAAACATTAAAAAATTTCTCACCTTTTCAAAAATATACTCAAAAGTGGGCAAACATGGGCACTAGTTTTAAAAAATGAATAACTGCGATTATTTTCAAAAAAGTTACCTAAAATGGCTATAACAAAACAGTGTACTGTATCAAAAATTGTAAAAAATACTTTTTGTCTGCAATTTTGATTAAACATAGAAAAATCATGTTGAAAAATTTTTGCGACCTATATTTAGACTTTTTGAAAAAATCAGTATTGATTCATTTTTTTTTTAACTCGTAGCCAAAATTAGCTACTTTGTCGACTATTTTACAAAAGAACTATTGAATAAACAACTGAATCAATACATGTATCTTATAGTTCACGTTTTCCCCTTTCTGAAACACCCCTGGTTTTTAAAATTTGATTGTTTCTACGCATATTTATAGCCATTTTAAAATTATATTTTCAGTTGGTTCTCATTCAAGTTTTTCCAACTTGCATGCAAGTCATATTATGCTGGGATATCAATAATACAAATCAAAAATGCTCTGCAGAACGTTAAATAAGTATGTCTCGATAATCTAATTGATCATATTTCATGTAATTTTGTCTGCTGAATCCATTCCTATCATTAGATTTTTTTCAAAAAGGTCAGCTTTTTGATTAAAAATTGAATTTTCGATGATTTTTTCAAAATAAAATCTATTTTATGCTAAAGTATGACTTAGAGATAACTAAATGTCGATGTCTCGTCAGTCTAACTGATCATTTTTAATGTATTTTTTTCTGCTGAATCCATTCTCATCATTGGATTTTTTCAAAAAGGTCAGCTTTTTAGTAAAAATTGAATTTTCGATGATTTTTCCAAAATAAAATTTATTTAATGCTATAGTATGACTTAGAGATAACTAAATGTCGATGTCTCGTCAGTCTAACTGATCATTTATAATGTATTTTTGCCTGCTGAATCCATTCCCATCATTAAATTTTTTCGAAAAGTTCAGGTTTTTGAGTAAAAATAGATTTTTTCAAAATAAAATCTATTTTATGAGCAGTTCTTTTCGAAATCGGCCGATATCGACCATTTTTATTTGTTGTATTTTTTTATTTGGCTCAAACTTTGTGGGGCCTATGACTAAAGAAGCTATTTTGTGCCATTGGTTCACCCATACAAGTCTCCATACAATTTTGGCAGCTGTCCATACAAAAATGGTACGTAAAAATTTAAACAGCTGGAACTTTTGAGTGAATTTTCTGATCAATTTGGCGTCTTCGGCAAAGTTGTAGGTATTTTTAAGGACTATTAAGAAAAAATAGGTACACGGAAAAATTGCCGAATTTTTTATTAACTTTTTTTCACAAAAACTCAAATTCCCAAATGTTGAAAAGTTTTAGAGGACAAAAAACCCCATTTTGTATGGAGACTTGTATGGGTGAACCAATGGCACAAAATAGCTTCTTTAGTCATAGGGAAGGCCCCCACAAAGTTTGAGCCAAATCAAAAAATATAACAAAAAAAAATGGTCGATATCGGCCGATTTCAAAGAGAATTGCTCATAAAATAGATTTTATTTTAAAAATATCATGGAAAATTCAATTTTTACTCAAAAACCTGACCTTTTTGAAAAAATCTTATGATGGGAATGGATTCAGCAGACAAAAATACATAAAAAATGATCAATTATACTGACGAGGCATCCACGAGTCATACTTTAGCATTAAATAAATTTTATTTTGAAAAAAATCATGGAAAATTCAATTTTTACTCAAAAACCTGACCTTTTTGAAAAAAATCTAATGATGGGAATGGATTCAGCAGACAAAAATACATTAAAAGTGATCAATAAGACTGACGAGACATCAACATTTAGTCATCTCTGAGTCATACTTTAGCATAAAATAGATTTTATTTTGAAAAAATCATCGAAAATTCAAGTTTTACTCAAAAAGCTGACCTTTTTGCAAAAATCTAATGATAGGAATGGATTCAGCAGACAAAATTACATGAAATATGATCAATTAGATTACCGAGACATACTTATTTGACGTTCTGCAGAGCATTTTTTGATTTTTATTATTGATATCCCAGCATAATATGACTTGCATGCAAGTTGGAAAAACTTGAATGAGAACCAACTGAAAATATAATTTTAAAATGGCTATAAATATGCGTAGAAACAATCAAATTTTAAAAACTAGGGGTGTTTCAGAAAGGGGAAAACGTGAACTATAAGATACATTTATTGGTTTAGTTGTTTATTCAATAGTTCTTTTGTAAAATAGTCGACAAAGTAGCTCATTTTAACCTAAACTAACATTTCAAACGGGTGTATCTCAAAATTGGGACCATTTGGAGCAATTCTGGACCCGGATTCGGATTCAGCAGGCAAAATTCTACTAGGAACACATATACTCGTCTCAGAGACAAGAAACATTTGAATTATGAACGTTATATATTCAAACATTGACGATATTTATTTGTATGAACCTTTTGAAAAATTGCGCAGAATTCAGGTTTTTTAAATATCACCGTACTGAGCAGTTCTCTACGAAATCGATCTTTTTTTTGGAATTTTAATTTTTATAATTTTTAATCCGACTGAAACTTTGTTGGTGCCTTCGGTATGCCCAGAGAAGCCATTTTGCATCATTAGTTTGTCCATATAATTTTCCATGCAAATTTGGCAGCTGTCCATACAATGATGATATAAGAAAATTAAAAAATCTGTATCTTTTGAAGGAATTTTATGATCGATCGATTAAGTGTCTTCGGCAAAGTTGTAGGTATGGATAAGAACTACACTGAAAAAAAATGATACATGGTAAAAAAAATTGTGTTTTTTAATTTATTTTTTGTCACTAAACTTGATTAGCAAAAAAACACTATTTTTATCTTTTAAAAAATTTTGATATGTTTTAGGTGACATAAAATTCCAACTTTTGAGAATTTTCTAGGTTGTGTAAAAAATCTTTGACCGAGTTATAAAATTTTGAATCAATACTGATTTTTTCAAAAACTCGAAATATTGGTCGCAGAAAATTTTATAAAGAAAACCGTTTTCAAGTTATAGCCATTTTTAAGCAACTTTTATGAAAATAGTCGCAGTTTTCCATTTTTTAAACAAGTGCACATGTTTGCCCACTTTTAAAAAAAATATTTTTGAAAAGCTCTATGTTTTTCTTTTTTGAACTAAGTTGATACGACCTCTAGTTGCAGAAATATTGCCATGCAAATGCTTAAAAAGCAGGAAAATTGATAAAGTCTCAAACAAACAACCTACCATTTTATATCGTCGATATCTCAGCAACTAATGCTCCGATTTACAATGTTAAAATATGAAACATTCGTGAAATTTTTCGATCTTTTCGAAAACAATATTTTCATTTTCTAAATCAAGACTAACATTTCAAATGGGCGTAATATTGAATGTTCAGGCCAAATATGTGTTTTACTTAAAGGCTTTTAAATTAAGGTAACTAAATATAAACATGTTTTTTTTTCTTTAAAAAGATATTAGCAACCATAGCGATGGTGAATTTTACGTAAAAATAAAAAAAAATCACCTTAAATCTGATTTAAACAAGACAAATTGAAATCATATCCTGGTTCACGGTACCCATTTAGTGTGACCAGCCCCCAAAATTCTTTCAACACGGAGAGTGCAGGGATAAAGTTTCATCCAATCTCAATGTTTGTTTTTCTTATAAAGGCCCTTGACTCTAATCAAACTCGAGGAAGGGTAAATTAAACAATTTTCAATATTTTAAAGATGTTGTTCCTCCTGGTTTTAAGGGGGATTGTGACTAAAATTTTGAATATCTTTTTTTATTTAAAAAAAGAAAAATTAGTTTCCGGGATCTTCAATTAAAATGGTTTTACAAAAAGGAAAAATCTGGAGGTTTTTTTTTTTTTTTTGAAAAGGTCCAGTAAACCATATTTTCAGTTTTTGCTTTTTGGGTGTTTCGAAACCGCCTTGAGTCAGGGATATTAAAAAACACCCAAAAAGCAAAAACTGAAAATTTGTCTTATTGGACCTTTTCAAAAAAAAACTCCAGAAAATCTCTTGTTTTTGTTTATATGAGATAAGATAGTGATATTGTGCGGTTTTTGCTTTTCTGTACAAAATTAAAATGGCAGTTTTTTTTTTCAAAATAATTTCACTCCTAAATTGAACAACAACAAAAAATACAACAAAAGTCAGTAAAGCAATTCTCAACTTTGAACCCACGGCCAAAACTCTCACAGATTTGGAAGTCATGAATACAGAATAGTGCACGTGATGCGCTTCTTCGTCACGTTACAGCGAGTCCGTAATATTCAGTTCAAGTAAGGTAGCTTTCTCTCTTTATCATGAACTCATGTCGACGTCGTCGTGCTATCTTGTCGCACCCGCCATTTCGACGTTCCGAGAAAAACGCGTTTTAATGTTTGACCTTGAATATACAAAAACGAGAGCACGCAATGTAAACAATAACAAACACGTTTTGTTTGGCTGACCATTCTGTGCATTGTCCCAAAGTTTGGTTGAAGTTGGTTGCTGGAGTCCCGAGTTATAATTACAAATGTTTACGGTAGTCTAGCTTGTACGTGCGACAAACGCATCCTGACTTTCCTGGCCTGAAATCCCTTTGGCCTTTTGTCGCACTTACATCAATTTTCATGGAGTGACAAGATAGCACGACAAGATTGAAACTACAATCATATGTAAAGTGACAAAAATGCACGGAGTTTTTTCGGTTTTTGTTGAATATCTCAGGATTGAAATCGAATTTTGGGGATCTGTGAAGGTCACAAGGTGAGGCATTGTGAGCTGCACAAAATGGCGTTCTTAACTCAATTTGGCCCAAAATGCACGTACGACAAGTTAGCACGATGGCGACGATGTGTATGATCGTACACATTTTAAGTACCAAAATCGTTATGAGGAATTGCCATAATACTGTCGTCGTCGTCGTCTTCTTCTTCTTCTTCTTGGTTCAATCTATGACGACGCGATTCTTCGCCTCAAGCTTTACATTCTGTGAGTACCTTCAAAGTTCAAACCTTAAGGACGAAGCTTCTGTCACATACACACACACACCCACATACACGACTACATAACCATTATTGGCACAGATCGTATTGCTTTCATATTATAGACGTCGGCGGGATCGAAGGAAGGACCCGAAAACCGTTGAACCGTTGCGAATTGAAGACATTCATAGTCCGCTAGAATGCGAACGCAAGAAACGTTCTGTAGACTACTGTTTGGCAAGAAACAGAAGCGTCCGGGAGATGAACTCAACAAGCAAGATGCTCCAGATTCCATTTCTTGCTGGGAAGAAGGAAGCAGCGAGGACATCTAGACAAAAGATGATGAGGGGAGGGTAGCATACGTACTGGTTATGGTTTCAGGCGAGGAGGAGGAGGTCCTTCGGGGGAGGCGAAACGAGGGTGAAAGCTATTGAGATTATACTAACAAACAACTCGGGGTGATATCGGTTGTGAGATGGTGTGTTTGGTGCACGGGGGTGGCGAGGAAAACGATAAACAATCGTCGTATGTAGTTTATGCAGGATTTTTTTTCTCTGTTTGTCTTTTTCTGCTGGCGTTCTATATGTTCATGGTGACACTTTATCTGTTGGACACTAGGAATTTTAAGTCACCATGAAAGATTGAAAAGTTGTCAAGGGAACCATTCATTAAAACTTATTTCATGTAAACAAAAATTACTTGTTGAATTTATTTCAGTTCGTTAACAATTCAATATTAAGCCCAACTTCGATATTTCATAACAAATGAGACTTTGTGGTTGCCTTCTCTATGACCAAAGGAGCCAATTTGTGACATTGGTTCACCCATACAAGTCTCCATACAGTTTTGGCTGCCGTTCATAAATGGTACGTAAATATTCGAAAATCTGTAACTTTTCAAGGATTTTATGATTGATTTGGTGTCTTTGGCAAGGTTGTAGGTATTGATGAATATTAAAAGACTCAGAAAAAAAAGGTAGGGGAACTATACCCTTTCTCAGCCTATTTCTATTATCGGCCTATCAGCACTTTGATCATGAATTACAGCTTATATAAAGTGTTTTTGACTGTTCCAAAGTAATAAATAGCTCAAATAAAAGTGAGCAAGCAACTCTCCATAGTTGAAACATCTGAAAATGTTGATTTAATAGCAGAAACGGCAAAAGTGATGAGAATTGGTCGAACGGCTTAGTGTGATTAAAATGGGTATATTTCCCCTACATGGAAATTGTCGATTTTTTTTATGTTTTTTTAAAACAAAAACTCAATTTCCCAAAAAAAAATCATACTTTTTGATTTTCGACATTATTTATATGTTTATGGGTTATATAAGTAAAAAAATCGCCTTCGAGCTATAATTTTTTGAAAAATAGTGATTTTTGTCAAAAAAAATCAAATTTTACGCATCAAACTTTTTCAATCTATTTTTTAAAATGTTAAATTTAATTTTCAATCGAAAAGTACTTTACAAATTTTTTGAACAAGTGCCCTGCTTTCAAGATATAGCCACCGAAAGTTTGATTACAGTGAAATAGGATATTTTAACCATTAGTGGACCCCCTAGTAGAGCCGAAGCACATTTTCACAAATTTTCAATATTTTAAGCTCTTTTTCATAACCTTTTGTGTAAATAAATGAAATCTGAAGTCTTTTGAACAATTTTCACTTTTGATCATCAGTTATTTGATTTTGAGCAGAAAAATAGCCATTTGAAAAAAAGTTTTTTTTGCCAGTTAGGCACCCCCTTTTCCTATAGTGGACCCGGGTCCACAGTAGGCAAACTGTTATTTTTATACCAAATTTAACCGATATTTGATGTTTTGATGCATGGTGTAGGTCTAATGATAGATATAATGGATAAGAGATGGATTTTGCTAACTTTTCATCATAAACAAATATTTTTTTGTTCACAAATTTGGCTTTAAACAACAACAAAATCCTAACAGACATTTAAACACATTTAATTCCGAAAATGATAAAAAAAACGTTTCAAAAACCACTATAAACATAAAAATAATTTAAAAAAAGTAATTTTGATGCAAATTTTTCCATATTAATTACAAAAATTGTTGACCGAAACTAAACAATAGATTTGTTTACAATTGCTGGTAAACCACGCATGTTTATTTAAAAAAAATGTGTTGTTAACTGCAAACTGCAATTATGATGCTTCAGTTAAGTACAATAAACTATAGTTTTGATTAATTATAAATTCTTACGGCTTCAGCATTGTTGGTACTTTTAACATGAAAACAGCTATATTTATACTCATAATTAAAAAAAATACTTTTAGGTTAATTACAAAAAGCATTTATTGTATCTTTAAGAGAAACTTTTTCTTGAATACACAGTTTTCTTCATTTTTGAAGGTTAAATTAACAGGGGTCCACTTTTGAGTAATTCTTCGCTTTATTTTAGTAAAGTTCCTTAAACTTACATTATTTCGACTTGCTGAAGTTAAATAATCATTCAAAAAATGATTGGATAGTTAATACAATCATAAAATATAAATGCTGTTTTGTTGTGAAAATGCCAGTGGCCATGGAGGATTTCAGTCGAACTCAAAACACTTATTTTGGTGAATAGGACAATTCAATATCAGTCAACATTGTTTTAAATGATGCTGAACATGCCAAATAAAAGAATTGTAGGCAACAACACGCTTGAAATTGTGATTTTATTGAATTTTTCACCAAAAACCCTTCAAAGGGTCCTCTATAGATAAGGGGTCCACTAATGGATAACGAACCCAATTTGCAGTTTTTCGAATTAAAAAAACGTAAACCATAGTTGAAAGGAACTCCAAAACTCTATAAGTTTATAAGAAACACGAAATTGTAAATAGATTATTTACTAATAAACACTAATTGAATTGAATTGAAAAAATAGTGACAAAAGTGCCCATTTCTAAAAATATTTGTTTGAAAAGTTAATTTGAAATTGAAAAGCTTTAAAATTGTTTAAGAGACATTGAAGATTGGTTGCTTAAATACAGCGGCTTTAAGAAAAAGAAACAGGAAATCAGAAAAAAAAGTTGAACTTTGGAATGTTGAAAATTTGGTAGGTGAGCAACTCTCTATGAAGTTGGCCGATTTCGACCATTTTTATTTTTTGTATTTTTTTGTTTGACTCAAACTTTGTGGGGGCCTTCCCTATATCCAAATAAACTATTTTGTGTGATTGGTTCACCCATACAAGTCTCCATTTAATTTTGGCTGCTGTCCATACAAAAATCGTATGTAAATATTGAAACAGCTGTAACTTTTGAGTGAATTTTCTGGTCAATTTGATGTCTTGACCATGTCTTCGGCAAATTTGTAGGTACACGGAAAATTTTTTGCAGATTTTTTAATCAACTTGTTTAATCTAATCTAATCTAATCTAATCTAATCTAATCTAAAAAAAGTGCGAAAAATTTGCTATAAAATTGTCTAAGAGACATTGACGACTGGACCTCGGGTTGCTGAGATAGAACCGCTTTAAGAAAAAGAAACTCGAAAATTGAAGTTTTCTAAATTTCACCAAAACAAACCACCATTTTCTAATGACGATATCTCAGCAACTAATGGTCCAATATTCAATGTTATCGCATGAAACATTCGTGAAATTTTCCGATCTTTTCGAAAAAAATATTTTGAATTTTTTTAAATCTAGACTAAAATTTGAAAATTACGCCCATTTAAAATGCTAGTCTTGATTTAAAAGTTCTTTTTTTGAGTAATATAACATAAAAATGTGTAAAAATGAGAACCTGATGAATATTCATCAAAAACTGATGTACATTCATCACTTTTTGGGGTAAAATTTATAATTTTTTTTTTGACGCAAAATCTGTCACCATTTCCTGATGAATATAACCATAATTTTTTTTTCTGTGAAAATTGAAGTTTTCTAAGTCTCATCCAAACAACGCTCAATTTTCTAGTGTCGATATTTCAGCAACTAATGGTCCGACTATTTGTTATTTTTTCCGATCTTTTCAAAAACAAAATTTTTAAACTTTTTGAATCAAGACTAACATTTCAAAAGAGCCGAACATTCAATATTAGGCCTTTTTGAAATTTTTCCCTTTTGAAAATGTTTGCAAACTCCAAAAGTACCAATCAGGATTTGATATCTGAACCTTTTGCTCATGAGGCAGAAGCCGCAAACATTTGGCCACGGTTGATTTTCAGATGCGTTAAAATTGAACCGAATTGGAAGCAAGCAATCGGAAGCTTTAAACCGGACATGTCTGTTACATGATGACATTTTGACAAAGAACTTCTTCAATAAACTTTGTAAAGTTTAAGGCCCAAATAAGCAGCCTGATTTTCCTGGTTTGATTTACTCGATTTCGGCAACAAATTTCGCTAATTCAGCGAGAGCCATTAGCTGCCCAAAATCAAGGTTATTTGCGCTAATTACTGCTCAAAACTGTTTTAAGCTGTTTCATCGAAATTCCCATCCATTCTGGCAGAAATTGTACTGTAATTGGAAGCTGCAGAAATGACAGTTGCCATTCTCAAAACTTAACAGGTTTTATTCTTTGAAAAAAAAAAAAAATAAAAAGCAAATCTTGTGGAGTTCAGTTAAATCAATCAATAGGTTGACAAGAAAGACAAATGGAAAATTGTAAGAGATACCCCCTGGCTCAATTCTTACGGTAAAAAAAGAACTGTGCCAATTTATAGCAAAATTGGTTAAAGTTTCAGGATCGTTATAAATTGTTGAAGTTAAAGAAAAGTTAAAGTTAAAGAAAATAAAAAAAAAATGTGGGAAAAAGAAAAAAATCGAAACTCCACCAATAGGAGGTGTTAAATGTGTCGGATCATTGTGGGATTCTTATGTAAGATTTTATGATAATTAACTTTGTAGAATAGCACAAAACGATCTGAGTAAACCCTGATGAGTTATTAGCGATTCAAAAGAGACATCTTTTATAAGATTTTTTTTTTTCGAAATTGGCACAGTTACTTGACGATTTTTTAATTGTCGCCCTAATCAATAACTCATTTAAAGGGAATATTTGTTGCAAACCTGTCAAAATACTTAACAGTATCACTATAAATTGTAGAATCATTTAACATTTCAGGTATTTACAGCTTCCAGCCCTGGTAATTTTCATTTTTTTGGTTCGTCATTTTGGTTATGCCTGTGACGTTATCACCTTACGTTTTTTTAAAAAGTTTTTGTCATACCGGTCATGTCTGTTGCATAAACACCTACTCATTTTTTAATGAAGTTTTCCTAAAATATTTATTATCATTCGATATATCCCAACGTTACGGTAACAGAAACATTTGAAGCTCTGGACACTGAACAAAAAATCAAAGTCGCCCGAGGCAGGGTTTGTTCCCCCGTCTTTTGGATTGGCAAGCAAAAGTGCTGACCACAAGGCCATCACAGCTTGGTAGCAAGCCATGACTGGAAATAGGAATACTGTTACAACTAACTTTGTTTATATGACAAGGGTCCGAAAGTTCTAAATAACGTTTGAATCCGATTAATGCAACCGTTCTTTAGGGTAGGGCTTGTCGATTAAGCTGAGGTACCTCGCGCACGGCTGGCCTGCGTAGAAATGGGTCGCATTCAAGTCGTGACTATTTTGTTGAAAAGTCAAGTATACTGAACCTTGTTAATCCGTCTAACAAGTTAATTTGTTTGAAAAAATTTAATGAAATTTAGTCAAATATTTTTTTTCATTTAATTTTTTTCTGTTAAGCTCGGGCTTCAATGCAAAAATTATGTTTTTCAAAGTATTTTTGCCATGATATTTCGCACACTTCTTCAGATTAACAAAAATATATCGAGTAAGAGTAAGTTAATCGAATACGCTTTCTGGGTCGACCTTCACTGATTTGGGTCAAGATTGCAGAGAACGATCAGGTGACCCAATAAATGTCGTTTTTCTAAAGGACAAAATTGTCTCGTAAAAAATACCAAAAGAAAAATCGTGCACTTCAATTCCCGGTGCAACATTTGGCACGGTTCGTATGCCAGTGGATGTCTTTTTACCCACCCTCCCCTCCCCCCCTTTCAAACTCTTTCCTATTCTATCTCCGTGATACCCACCTACACGTTGAGCGAAACCCGGCAAACTTTTTTGTTGTTGTTTTGTTCTATCCCTTTCCATCATTTTAGTTGTTATTTATGCTCTGTTTACACCATCCACTTCCTTCCGGGTGCCATTTCCCGAGACACTTATGTCGTTTGGGCAATGATTTGTGATTGCCCGTTTGCTGTGTTTGATTTTTTGCTCAGTTTGCCGAGTTTTGCTGAAATCAATTGCTGTTCATTCTTTTTTCTTCAAAGTTTCAAAGAGACGAAATCTCTTCATTCCGGCAATCCTGAAGCATCATAACTTACACATCAGACGATTAAACGCTGAATTTGCCTTGGTTATGCCAAGTGTAAACTAAGCAAATACCTCGCCCTCAAGAGAACGAACGAACGAGCGCCATTGCTAATCCTGTTACGTCTGTAAAGGCTCGAAGCTTGACGACGATGCCTTTGGCAACGGCCAAGTATTTTCCAACTATGCCCTGGGAAATTCTTCCTCCCTCCGTTGAACTTTGAATGCTTTCAGCTGACTGGGGAAAGTTTTCGAGCTGAGCTCGGCTCGTTCGCACTGCCGGGGTATGTTAATTTGCTGTTGTTTTAATTTGGCACAATAATGTGATTAGTCGATGAGGAAAGCGAAATGTTTAGAAAAGTCGTTACGCTTTGGCCTGGTGTTGATGAATCTGAAGAAATTTGAGTCAGTGTGTACGATGAAAAGTTGAGTTAACTTGTGATTTGAAATTTGTAGTCTGGATTACATTTTGCCTTCAACAAATTCTTGGCTCCGACTCTGACTACTTAATTATTTTTTCTGTTGTTCTGTTGTTCTGTTGTTCTGTTGTTCTGTTGTTCTGTTGTTCTGTTGTTCTGTTGTTCTGTTGTTCTGTTGTTCTGTTGTTCTGTTGTTCTGTTGTTCTGTTGTTCTGTTGTTCTGTTGTTCTGTTGTTCTGTTGTTCTGTTGTTCTGTTGTTCTGTTGTTCTGTTGTTCTGTTGTTCTGTTGTTCTGTTGTTCTGTTGTTCTGTTGTTCTGTTGTTCTGTGTTGTCCAATTTCGCCATTATCAATCACTCACTTTGTCGTTCATCAAAGCAGTACCGTTCAGCATTTAATTAAAAAGTCTACTAATTTTTCGACCTCCATTCACCCTGCTGTCGACAGAGAGCCTCCTTCGACGACTGAATCAACAACGCTGTCAAAAAAGTTTAAAATTATGATTTCCATCACACTTTTTGATGATTTCCCCCCTGTCAAAACACACTTCGAAAAAAGTTAGTGATGGAAAGTTGTGCCAACAAAACGCTCAAGATAAGGAGATGTTTTTTTCGATTTTCGGCGCGTCTCGATGAAATGAAAATGTTTTTAACCTGATTTGCGAGAACTCAACTTTGTTGCTAATTTTGCTTTCCGCAGCAGCTGCCAGTAACGACAGCCAAAGTACACTCCGAGTACTTGGCAGCAGTAATGAAAAAAACGCGTTCCGAAAGGAAAACTTTTCCATCTACATGTTGGAAAATTGTTTAATTAGCACCCATATCCTGGGGGCAGTTTGGAGAATAGCAAAACAACAAAAAATCGCAGAGCTCAGTGAAAGTTTTTGTTCACTATCGCCACACTCCATTACTGGACATCAAAACGTGCAAATATGTTTAAAAGTGTTGATTGACAGGAGAGTGCCTTGGAACAACAGTTGCGAAAGTGTATAAAAAGTCCATTTGAAAGAATGTTGTTAAGCAACACCTTGTTAAGAGAGGTGGAGTGATGCGGGTTGTAATGTTTTCATGTTAGCCTTAATTACTTTTAGCTTGAAATATTAAAAAAATGTGGCAAAAAGAATAATACAAAAGGGGGAAACGATTGTGTCACTTTTCTCTGAAATCTATTCTTCAGAATTTATCTTTTCCCAAAAATATTTACTAAGTAAAAAAAATACAAAATTTACAAAATTTACAAAATTTACAAAATTTACAAAATTTACAAAATTTACAAAATTTACAAAATTTACAAAATTTACAAAATTTACAAAATTTACAAAATTTACAAAATTTACAAAATTTACAAAATTTACAAAATTTACAAAATTTACAAAATTTACAAAATTTACAAAATTTACAAAATTTACAAAATTTACAAAATTTACAAAATTTACAAAATTTACAAAATTTACAAAATTTACAAAATTTACAAAATTTACAAAATTTACAAAATTTACAAAATTTACAAAATTTACAAAATTTACAAAATCAACAAAATTTACAAAATTTACAAAATTTACAAAATTTACAAAATTTACAAAATTTACAAAATTTACAAAATTTACAAAATTTACAAAATTTACAAAATTTACAAAATTTACAAAATTTACAAAATTTACAAAATTTACAAAATTTACAAAATTTACAAAATTTACAAAATTTACAAAATTTACAAAATTTAAAAATTTACAAAATTTACAAAATTTACAAAATTTACAAAATTTACAAAATTTACAAAATTTACAAAATTTACAAAATTTACAAAATTTACAAAATTTACAAAATTTACAAAATTTACAAAATTTACAAAATTTACAAAATTTACAAAATTTACAAAATTTACAAAATTTACAAAATTTACAAAATTTACAAAATTTACAAAATTTACAAAATTTACAAAATTTACAAAATTTACAAAATTTACAAAATTTACAAAATTTACAAAATTTACAAAATTTACAAAATTTACAAAATTTACAAAATTTACAAAATTTACATAATTTACAAAATTTACAAAATTTACAAAATTTACAAAATTTACAAAATTTACAAAATTTACAAAATTTACAAAATTTACAAAATTTACAAAATTTACAAAATTTACAAAATTTACAAAATTTACAAAATTTACAAAATTTACAAAATTTACAAAATTTACAAAATTTACAAAATTTACAAAATTTACAAAATTTACAAAATTTACAAAATTTACAAAATTTACAAAATTTACAAAATTTACAAAATTTACAAAATTTACAAAATTTACAAAATTTACAAAATTTACAAAATTTACAAAATTTACAAAATTTACAAAATTTACAAAATTTACAAAATTTACAAAATTTACAAAATTTACAAAATTTACAAAATTTACAAAATTTACAAAATTTACAAAATTTACAAAATTTACAAAATTTACAAAATTTACAAAATTTACAAAATTTACAAAATTTACAAAATTTACAAAATTTACAAAATTTACAAAATTTACAAAATTTACAAAATTTACAAAATTTACAAAATTTACAAAATTTACAAAATTTACAAAATTTACAAAATTTACAAAATTTACAAAATTTACAAAATTTACAAAATTTACAAAATTTACAAAATTTACAAAATTTACAAAATTTACAAAATTTACAAAATTTACAAAATTTACAAAATTTACAAAATTTACAAAATTTACAAAATTTACAAAATTTACAAAATTTACAAAATTTACAAAATTTACCAAATTTACAAAATTTACAAAATTTATGTAAAATTTTAAACGTTATGCAAAATGAGAATTACATTGATTTTGCTATAATTACCGTGGAATTTTTAATTGATGAAATTCGGCATTTGTACAACAATTTTGATATGACTGAAAGAGGAGGAAACAATCATAGAATAATGATTTATACCGTAAAAAGGGGTGACTTTGATAGCCGGGGTGACTTTGATAGGTTTGCAATTTTTCCGCAAAATAAAGAGTACAATTAAAATACGTACGGAATGATTTAGAATCATACTGACCGTGGTAGAGAAGTGTTCAAAGTACATCAAAAAGAACTTTTCATAAAATTTTGAAAAATTTAAAAAGTTAGTTTACCATAGTTAAGAAAATGTTGATGAAAGTCATTATTTTAAGCTTCTCAAAGTGTCATAATTTTCTCAATGAACATGATTTTGAATCGGAAAGCGGAATGGATTTTCGCATTCTTTGGAAAATTTTCCACTAGACAAAGGTTAAATAAGTTTGTAAATAACAAATAATATGTGTTTTTGAAAAATAATTTATAAAAATCTCCAGATTTATAGGCATTTTTAGTAGAACAAATTTTATAAGCCTACCCCAGTACATGTTTTAAAAATAATATTCTTGAGAAAAACCTTACCTGTTGGAAAATATTCCAAAAACAAATTGAAATCCTATCAAAGTCACCCCGGTTTACGGTATGCGATTTGACATTTACAATTATTCAGCAATTCCCTACGAAAACAGCATGGAAAAAAAACAAAAGTCCTCGGATCGGGCTTAAAATTTGTTTGGGGGTTCCCTGGCCGAAATAATTAGACCCGGATTTTTTTGTTTGGCCATTACCTACGTCGTGTTAGGGTGGTCTGAAAAATGGCCATTATCGTCGATTTTTGCAAAAGCCACGTTTTTCAAAAAATCATATCTCCGCGTCATTTCATCCGATTTTAGCTGTCTTAGACGCAAAAAAAAGGTGATAAGTTGGTCTTTCAAAGAAAAACAATAAAAAGTTTCAAAAATCTAGCCTAACATTCGAAAAGGGCGTATGAAACATTAAAATGCCGTTTTGGCGGTGTCTGGACCAAAGAGCCTATGTCTGGAAATATTTTTTTCAGATTCCCCGGACATTTTTTCATAACATACTAAAAAATGGGAGGAGTTCATTAACAGGATTCCGAGATATGATTTTTTAAAAATAAAATGACGAAATCAGCAAAAAATCAACTTTTTTCACTAAAACTGCGATAACTTTAAAATTTCAGCGATGACCTATAGATGTCTGGGTACCAAAAGTTGCGTCTTTTAATTACAAAAATGTTGGTACCCAAACATCTATAGGTCATCGCTGAAATTTTAAAGTTATCGCAGTTTTAGTGAAAATAGTTGATTTTTTGCAAATTTCGTCATTCTCCGTTTTTTGCGCGCGGCGCGTCAAAAAACTCGGATTTTATTTTCAAAAAATCATATCTCGGAATCCTGTTAATGAACTCCTCCCATTTTTTGGTATGTTATGTAAAAATGTCCGGGGAATCCGATAAAATTATTTCCAGGCATAAGCTCTTTGGTCCAGACACCGTTAAAACGGCATTTTAAAGTTTCATGCGTCCTTTTCATATGTTAGGCTAGATTTTTGAAACTTCTTACTATTTTTCTTTGAAAGGCCGACTTATCACCATTCATTTGCGTATAAGACAATTGAAATCGGTTGAAATGGCGAGGAGTTATGATTTTTCGAAAAAAGTGGTTTTTGCGAAAATCGACGAAAATGGCAATTGTTCATACCACCCTAACACGGCGTAGGTCACCCTAATGGCCAAACAAAAAAAATACGGGTCTAATTATTTCGGCCAGGGAACCCCCAGACAAATTTTGAGCCCGATCCGAGGACTTTTGTTTTTTTTCATGCTGTTTTCGTGGGGAATTGCTGTATTTTCTCAAGACTTGTTGTCAAAAAAAGAAGGGAATTTTTTTTGGCAAGGATAATATTATTTTGTCCTAGTTTGTATTTCCTAAGATATTCTAAAACAATTTATTCTTTGAGTTTACTTAGCGACTCAATTCCTAATATTTTGTATCATTAGTTGGTCCATTAGGGTGCACAGAATATGGGTAAATGTTTTAAAACCTTATAATTTTGTTACGTTTTAGGCACCTTGGTAAAATATGAAAAGGTCAATAAAAGTGTAAAAGTCAACTGCAAAGTCCATAAAGTCGAACCTAATAAAATCGCTAAACAATGAAACATTATCCCAAAATAACAAACCCCAATCGACTGAAAAAGACCGACTTGGCGTTATAATCCGGCAGTGTCTTACCAGATCGACACTGTGTGTGACACCCCCCTTCCCAACAAAGTTGTAGGAGGAAAAAAAAACGCACGCACCCATATTGACAAATCGAGGAAATTTAATCTTCTGCTCGACTTCTTCGACTTGCGTGCTATTGTGCTTCCGATCGGAATCCCGACGACATCGGCACAAAAAGCCATCACAAAGCCATGTGACTTCTTGAGTACGGTTTCAAAAGGGGTTATCTTGGATTTTTTTTCTGTTTACAAAAAAAAGTAAATTTCGGTTAAAATTAACTTTGATTGTAAAAAACCACAGTTTAAAAAATCGTCATTACAGATTGTTACCTTAGTCGTGGTCTAAACACAACAATCCGATAAACCCACCAACCCAAAAAAAAAGAAGACGAAACAAACAGACACGAGTTCAGACAGACGCACAATAAAGCGATAAACCCGGGACCGGCGGGGGATTCCGGAGTGCCATTTTCGCTGATTGATTTATGATTTTCGGGAATGGGGGAGGGGGATGTGTATGTGAGACAACTACTGCCGACGGAATTTGCTGCAAATGGGGCTCGATATTGGAAAATTTTGTCTCCGGACCGTTGTTGGGAGGACTCGGTCATATGCTCGTATGAGGGGGTTGTCTTCGGTGACCCGTGGATTTAATGGAAACGGTTTGTATTTCCGGTGGGTCTAGTCGTAGTGTATTTTGAAGTTATCATCTAGTTTTATTAATCCCAAATTAGAATATTTTAAACTTTGTTATTTCGAACCAAACCCTCAAGCATCACGTCTTCCCCACAAAACATCCATCACCAGAAAATCAACTTTTGCACTCTGAGCGTAAATTTCGTCTCTCGCCAAGTCGTACAAATCATCCCCACAGCAGAGCTCTCTTCGTCACAGCAGCGGTTCACTTATTTATGTCGCCGTTAAAAATGACACAAAGTAGCAAACCATATAATCACTTCAAGTGCAGTTTTGTATCAGCACTCGAGAAGGGCTTATAGTGTGTTGTACCTTCTATTTCTCGTCAGTACTGATGCTCCTAAACAACAACCGACTCGTCACGTGCGCTCCGCAGCAGCCAATAAAACGTTTTTGCCCAAGAGAGACCTCGTCGATCCAGGACTGTGGGTCATTACCAGTCAGTGCCAGCAGTCAGTGGCTTCGAGAACCACAGCGTAGAAACCGTTGCTTGGTGTGTTGCTTTGAAGGAGGCATAACTTTGGGCGTCCAAAGCAAACCAACGCCACCTCACGGCCCCCCTCCTAACTGATGAGCGCAGGGTACATATCCGACGTGATTCCGTCTGCGAGATAGCTGGTCGGAGCGCAGGTCGCGTCGGCATCGGTCTGGTGCTTTTCATAGTTTTCCAGTTTCACGGAGATACGGCAAATACATGAGTCACATTGTTCGGATGAGGGCGTCTACTACTACTAGCCCACGTGGTACCGGTCACGTTAAAGGATTCATCAAAGCAAAAGCTGCTGGTCAGCGCTGGGGACTGCGAAATCAGTTTTCGGTTGGTGGTTGGAAGTTAATTTGCAAACAAGTCCTCTTTAGCCATGACTGGTGGTTTGTGGAAAAATTTGGCAGAGGTTTTCTTTTATAAAATGTAGTTTTTTAAATCGTTAATTGTTTGTTTTTTTTTTTGTAAAATAATTAGAAATTTTGTATTATTCAAATCAATTTGGAAAGATCTCAGTCAGTGCAATCCGAATTCTGAACACTGTGTGAACCGATTGTTGCGTACGAAACACAATCCGTATACAATTCGAATAGAATAACTGAAGAGTCATAAGATACACGAGTTAAGTGTGATGCTCGATTTAAGCTCCAAAAATACTATTTAGGCTATAAACTTACCAGCAACAGCACCGCCTCGAGTAAGCACGCAAATTTATGCCATTTACTGGCCAAAAGGATCAAATTTAATGCACTTTTGATCATAATTTCTATTTTGCGAGACCATTTCTCATCATTTTGGTGGCACACATATCCACACGCAAGATAAGAGGTTAACTGCTTAACGAAAGTCGCCATCAATATCTTTTCACTTGCACTAACGATTTCAAAGTGCTAAAGATAAAGAATTGCTTCCAACTACCGGCAACATGTTCTTTTGACCATTAGTTAGACACTCACTTGAAAAATAATCCCGAAACATTTAAATAATTATCAAGCATCATTAAAAACACAAACACGCAAAGTCTTTTGACATTTGTCTTTTGAAAACCCATTCCAATCGAAGGCTGAAGAAAACCGAGCGAGAAGCGAAGGCAAATAAAGAACAAAGGGTGGCCACCAACACCACCAACATGCTGGTGCAGCGCCTGTTGGAGTGAGCCAGTGATGCCAGGAAACTTTCTCTATAAATGCTACTTTTCGTGAGTGTTCGCTTAAAATTTCATCACAATTGGCAGCACTAAGCAGACCCAAAAGAGCGCTGGAAGAAAAAAAGAACTAAGCTGAAAATAGAAAAATGGGCGTGGCCCAATGCATTCTCGACTGATTAGAATGCATTTGGGCCATATATTTTTTTAAATGCTTGTAAAAGGAATAGCACAACTTTTAATAAAAGTGAAAATAAACAGAAATGTTCACAAAAAGTTGCTCTACTCGTTGGTGTACTTGGTTTTAGTAAATTTCAAGGAACACTCCGGATTATCCAGCATCATTCAAACACGACCGATATGGGTAATTTCCCTTATTATCAAAAACTTGGTTTCTTAAAGCCTGGAATCGTGTTTGATTTATGAGTAAAGTTAATAAATGTTTTTAAGATATATTTTAAAACTGAATTTTTAGTATTCAAGAAAAAGTCTAGCGTGACATCACAGTCTCACGTAACGTCCCTCCCCTCTTGTCACACTTTGTCACACTTACAAACCCCCCCCCCCTCCCACCCCACCCCCCTTGAGCGTGACGTACTTTTTGAATGACGCCTTAAAATGGATTTTTTTAAAACCTCGACATCTTTCAAATGTCGGAGGCTCCTATAGGTCAAAAGTTAGTGATTTCTTGGACTATAAGCCTATGGAATTAACTTTTTGGCCAATCGCAGTTTTTCTTATTGTTTTACAATTAAAAAAAACATACATTTTACAACGTTAACTTTTGCCTTTGGTCTCATGAGTTATGAATTTTATTGGAAAATATGTCATTTAGAATTAAGAGCTAGTCCACGAGCAAAACATACCCATCTCGCATCGACCTCACCAATCTGCCTGAAATTTTCAGGGGTTGTTTGTACATATAAAACTAGCATCTGGCCAAAATATGAGCACTCTAGCTCAATAGGAAGTGAGCCAAATCGACACAAAGTTTGGTGGTTCAAAAACGTCAAAAATCTTAAAAAGGTTCTAACTTAGACAAATTTCAATTTAATTTCAAAATTCAAAATGCATCTGAAAGGGCTTAAAAAATGCAACAAAATGCAGGAAAAAGCATCCTGATTGGTTGAATCTGAAGTGAGTTATTGGCATTTTAGTGGAAAAATAGCATAATTTTCAAACTCAAATAAAAAAAAAGTTCCATCTATATATCAACTCGCTTCGACCTGCAGCTTGTAGGGGACATCTGGGGCTACCATCTGAGACTGAGAACACTTTGGGTAAGTCAATTTAGCATATTAAATAAACACTTTTACTTTAAGTGAATTTTTGGGTTGTAAATTTTTGCTCGGAGGACCCCTTAGATCCCATTTTCTGGTGATTATTTTATCATATTCGTGTTTCTGAGACAAATTCACATAAGAAACATGCATTGTTATTTTCATCCATTTTAACCCTTTAAAAAAGAAAGTTTAAAAAAATCTTCGATTCACATTTATTGAAAATCAAGTTCGTTTCCAAGGATACTAGATGACACCAGAAAAAAGGCAGATTCTTAATTTTTTTTAACTTTCAGTTTTATAGCGTTAAAATGGATGAAAATAAACATTTTTGTGCATTTTTCTATCGTGAAATTGTCTCAGAAACACGAATATCATGAAATTATCATCGGAAAATTTGATCTAAAGGGTCCCCCAGGCAAAAATTTAGAGCCAAAAAAATCACTTAAGGGCCCACCGGAGAGGAAAACTGAATGATTTTT